>NW_026645505.1:0-113800 GCF_949987535.1 Balaenoptera acutorostrata | reverse complement strand
CCCCTTAGCACGTAAAGGAATATTATTTGGGGGTCCAGCCATGGAGAAGAGTTTAGACACTAGGAGAAGATAAGGAACACACCCATTATCAAGAAATCACATTAGGATTCTCTTTTTAACCTGTTCCTTAAAACACTAGTGCTTAGGAAATCTATTGGAGGCAGAAGCCGTCAAGGGTAGCTTAGGGTTAGGGTTAGGGATAGGGTGAGGGTTAGGGTACGGTTTAGGGTACGGGTTCAGGGAGGGTTTCGGGTAGGGCGTAGGGTATGGGTTAGGGTTAGGGTTATAGTTAGTGTTAGGGTTAGGGCTCGGATTAGGGTACGGGTTAGGATTAGGGTACGCGTTAGGTTTAGGGTAGGGGTTAGGGTTAGGGTACGCGTTAGGGTGAGGGTAGTTATTAAACCTATCCCACTCTCTAGATACCCCTTAGCACGTAAAGGAATATTACTTGGGGGTCCAGCCATGGAGAAGACTTTAGACACTAGGAGAAGATAAGGAACACACCCATTATCACGAAATCACATTAGGATTCTCTTTTTAACCTGGTCCTTAAAACACTAGTGCTTAGGAAATCTATTGGAGGCAGAAGCAGTCAAGGGTAGCTTAGGGTTAGGGTTAGGGTTAGGGTGAGGTCTAGGGTATGGCTTAGGGTACGGGTTCGGGGAGGGGTTCGGGTAGGGCGTAGGGTATGGGTTAGGGTTAGGGTTAGGGTTAGTGTTATGGTTAGGGCTCGGTTTAGGGTACGGGTTAGGATTAGGGTACGCGTTAGGGTTAGGGTTGGGGTTAGGGTTAGGGTACGTGTTAGGGTGAGGGTAGTTATTAAACCAATCACACTCTCTAGATACCCCTTAGCACATAAAGGAATATTATTTGGGGGTCCAGTCATGGAGAAGAGTTTAGACACGAGGAGAAATAAGGAACACACCCATTATCACGAAATCACATTAGGATTCTCTTTTTAACCTGTTCCTTAAAACACTAGTGCTTAGGAAATCTATTGGAGGAAGAAGCAGTCAAGGGTAGCTTAGGGTTAGGGTTAGGGTTAGGGTGAGGGTTAGGGTACGACTTAGGGTACGGGTTCGGGGAGGGGTTCGGGTAGGGCGTAGGGTATGGGTTAGGGTTAGGGTTAGGGTTAGTGTTAGGGTTAGGGCTCGGTTAAGGGTACGGGTTAGGATTAGGGTACGCGTTAGTGTTAGGGTAGTGGTTAGGGTTAGGGTACGCTTTAGGGTGAGGTTACTTATTAAACCTATCCCACTCTCTAGATACCCCTTAGCACGTAAAGTAATATTATTTGGGGGTCCAGCCATGGAGAAGACTTTAGACACTAGGAGAAGATAAGGAACACACCCATTATCAAGAAATCACATTAGGATTCTCTTTTTAACCTGTTCTTTAAAACACTAGTGCTTAGGAAATCTATTGGAGGCAGAAGCCGTCAAGGGTAGCTTAGGGTTAGGGTTAGGGTTAGGGTGAGGGTTAGGGTACGGCTTAGGGTACGGGTTCGGGGAGGGTTTCGGGTAGGGCGTAGGGTATGGGTTAGGGTTAGGGTTAGGGTTAGTGTTAGGGTTAGGGCTCGGTTTAGGGTACGGGTTAGGATTAGGGTACGCGTTAGGGTTAGGGTAGGGGTTAGGGTTAGTGTACGCGTTAGGGTGAGGGTAGTTATTAAACCTATCCCACTCTCTAGATACCCCTTAGCACGTACAGGAATATTATTGGGGGTCCAGCCATGGAGAAGAGTTTAGACACTAGGAGAAGATAAGGAACACACCCATTATCACGAAATCACTTTAGGATTCTCTTTTTAACCTGTTCCTTAAAACACTAGTGCTTAGGAAATCTATTGGAGGCAGAAGCAGTCAAGGGTAGGTTAGGGTTAGGGTTAGGGTTAGGGTGAGGGTTAGGGTACGGCTTAGGGTACGGGTTCGGGGAGGGGTTCGGGTAGGGCGTAGGGTATGGGTTAGGGTTAGGGTTAGGGTTAGTGTTAGGGTTAGGGCTCGGTTTAGAGTACGGGTTAGGATTAGGGTACGCGTTAGGGTTAGGGTAGGGGTTAGGGTTAGTGTACGCGTTAGGGTGAGAGTAGTTATTAAACCTATCCCACTCTCTAGATACCCCTTAGCACGTACAGGAATATTATTGGGGGTCCAGCCATGGAGAAGAGTTTAGACACTAGGAGAAGATAAGGAACACACCCATTATCACGAAATCACTTTAGGATTCTCTTTTTAACCTGTTCCTTAAAACACTAGTGCTTAGGAAATCTATTGGAGGCAGAAGCAGTCAAGGGTAGGTTAGGGTTAGGGTTAGGGTTAGGGTGAGGGTTAGGGTACGGCTTAGGGTACGGGTTCGGGGAGGGGTTCGGGTAGGGCGTAGGGTATGGTTTAGGGTTAGGGTTAGGGTTAGTGTTAGGGTTAGGGCTCGGTTTAGGGTACGGGTTAGGATTAGGGTACGCGTTAGGGTTAGGGTAGGGGTTAGGGTTAGGGTACGTGTTAGGGTGAGGGTAGTTATTAAACCTATCACACTCTCTAGATACCCCTTAGCACATAAAGGAATATTATTTGGGGGTCCAGCCATGGAGAAGAGTTTAGACACGAGGAGAAGATAAGGAACACACCCATTATTACGAAATCACATTAGGATTCTCTTTTTAACCTGTTCCTTAAAACACTAGTGCTTAGGAAATCTATTGGAGGCAGAAGCCGTCAAGGGTAGCTTAGGGTTAGGTTTAGGGTTAGGGTGAGGGTTAGGGTACGGCTTAGGGTACGGGTTCGGGGAGGGGTTCGGGTAGGGCGTAGGGTATGGGTTAGGGTTAGGGTTAGGTTTAGTGTTAGGGTTAGGGCTCGGTTTAGGGTACGGGTTAGGATTAGGGTACGTGTTAGTGTTAGGGTAGGGGTTAGGGTTAGGGTACGCGATAGGGTGAGGTTAGTTATTAAACCTATCCCACTCTGTAGATACCCCTTAGCACGTAAAGGAATATTATTTGGTGGTCCAGCCATGGAGAAGAGTTTAGAAACTAGGAGAAGATAAGGAACACACCCATTATCAAGAAATCACATTAGGATTCTCTTTTTAACCTGTTCCTTAAAACACTAGTGCTTAGGAAATCTATTGGAGGCAGAAGCAGTCAAGGGTAGCTTAGGGTTAGGGTGAGGGTTAGGGTACGGCTTAGGGTACGGGTTCGGGGAGGGGTTCGGGTAGGGCGTAGGGTATGGGTTAGGGTTAGGGTTAGGGTTAGTGTTAGGGTTAGGGCTCGGTTTAGGGTACGGGTTAGGATTAGGGTACGCGTTAGTGTTAGGGTAGTGGTTAGGGTTAGGGTACGCTTTAGGGTGAGGGTAGTTATTACACCTATCCCACTCTCTAGATACCCCTTAGCACGTAAAGGAATATTATTTGGGGGTGCAGCCATGGAGAAGAGTTTAGACACTAGGAGAAGATAAGGAACACACCCATTATCAAGAAATCACAATATGATTCTCTTTTTAAACTGTTCCTTAAAACACTAGTGCTTAGGAAATCTATTGGAGGCAGAAGCAGTCAAGGGTAGCTTAGTGTTAGGGTTAGGGTTAGGGTGAGGGTTAGGGTACGACTTAGGGTACGGGTTCGGGGAGGGGTTCGGGTAGGGCGTAGGGTATGGGTTAGGGTTAGGGTTAGGGTTAGTGTTAGGGTTAGGGCTCGGTTAAGGGTACGGGTTAGGATTAGGGTACGTGTTAGTTTTAGGGTAGTGGTTAGGGTTAGGGTACGCGTTAGGGTGAGGGTAGTTATTAAACCTATCCCACTCTCTAGATACCCCTTAGCACGTAAAGTAATATTATTTGGGGGTCCAGCCATGGAGAAGAGTTTAGACACTAGGAGAAGATAAGGAACACACCCATTATCAAGAAATCACATTAGGATTCTCTTTTTAACCTGTTCCTTAAAACACTAGTGCTTAGGAAATCTATTGGAGGCAGAAGCCGTCAAGGGTAGCTTAGGGTTAGGGTTAGGGTTAGGGTGAGGGTTAGGGTACGGCTTAGGGTACGGGTTCGGGGAGGGGTTCGGGTAGGGCGTAGGGTATGGGTTAGGGTTAGGGTTAGGGTTAGTGTTAGGGTTAGGGCTCGGTTTAGGGTACGGGTTAGGATTAGGGTACGCGTTAGGGTTAGGGTAGGGGTTAGGGTTAGGGTACGTGTTAGGGTGAGGGTAGTTATTAAACCTATCACACTCTCTAGATACCCCTTAGCACATAAAGGAATATTATTTGGGGGTCCAGCCATGGAGAAGAGTTTAGACACGAGGAGAAGATAAGGAACACACCCATTATCACGAAATCACATTAGGATTCTCTTTTTAACCTGTTCCTTAAAACACTAGTGCTTAGGAAATCTATTGGAGGCAGAAGCCGTCAAGGGTAGCTTAGGGTTAGGTTTAGGGTTAGGGTGAGGGTTAGGGTACGGCTTAGGGTACGGGTTCGGGGAGGGGTTCGGGTAGGGCGTAGGGTATGGGTTAGCGTTAGGGTTAGGTTTAGTGTTAGGGTTAGGGCTCGGTTTAGGGTACGGGTTAGGATTAGGGTACGTGTTAGTGTTAGGGTAGGGGTTAGGGTTAGGGTACGCGATAGGGTGAGGTTAGTTATTAAACCTATCCCACTCTGTAGATACCCCTTAGCACGTAAAGGAATATTATTTGGTGGTCCAGCCATGGAGAAGAGTTTAGAAACTAGGAGAAGATAAGGAACACACCCATTATCAAGAAATCACATTAGGATTCTCTTTTTAACCTGTTCCTTAAAACACTAGTGCTTAGGAAATCTATTGGAGGCAGAAGCAGTCAAGGGTAGCTTAGGGTTAGGGTGAGGGTTAGGGTACGGCTTAGGGTACGGGTTCGGGGAGGGGTTCGGGTAGGGCGTAGGGTATGGGTTAGGGTTAGGGTTAGGGTTAGTGTTAGGGTTAGGGCTCGGTTTAGGGTACGGGTTAGGATTAGGGTACGCGTTAGTGTTAGGGTAGTGGTTAGGGTTAGGGTACGCTTTAGGGTGAGGGTAGTTATTACACCTATCCCACTCTCTAGATACCCCTTAGCACGTAAAGGAATATTATTTGGGGGTGCAGCCATGGAGAAGAGTTTAGACACTAGGAGAAGATAAGGAACACACCCATTATCAAGAAATCACAATATGATTCTCTTTTTAAACTGTTCCTTAAAACACTAGTGCTTAGGAAATCTATTGGAGGCAGAAGCAGTCAAGGGTAGCTTAGGGTTAGGGTTAGGGTTAGGGTGAGGGTTAGGGTACGACTTAGGGTACGGGTTCGGGGAGGGGTTCGGGTAGGGCGTAGGGTATGGGTTAGGGTTAGGGTTAGGGTTAGTGTTAGGGTTAGGGCTCGGTTAAGGGTACGGGTTAGGATTAGGGTACGTGTTAGTTTTAGGGTAGTGGTTAGGGTTAGGGTACGCGTTAGGGTGAGGGTAGTTATTAAACCTATCCCACTCTCTAGATACCCCTTAGCACGTAAAGTAATATTATTTGGGGGTCCAGCCATGGAGAAGAGTTTAGACACTAGGAGAAGATAAGGAACACACCCATTATCAAGAAATCACATTAGGATTCTCTTTTTAACCTGTTCCTTAAAACACTAGTGCTTAGGAAATCTATTGGAGGCAGAAGCCGTCAAGGGTAGCTTAGGGTTAGGTTTAGGGTTAGGGTGAGGGTTAGGGTACGGCTTAGGGTACGGGTTCGGGGAGGGGTTCGGGTAGGGCGTAGGGTATGGGTTAGGGTTACGGTTAGGGTTAGTGTTAGGGTTAGGGCTCGGTTTAGGGTACGGGTTAGGATTAGGGTACGCGTTAGGGTTAGGGTAGGTGTTAGGGTTAGTGTACGCGTTAGGGAGAGGGTAGTTATTAAACCTATCCCACTCTCTAGATACCCCTTAGCACGTACAGGAATATTATTTGGGGGTCCAGCCATGGAGAAGAGTTTAGACACGAGCAGAAGATAAGGAACACACCCATTATCAAGAAATCACATTAGGATTCTCTTTTTCACCTGTTCCTTAAAACACTAGTGCTTAGGAAATCTATTGGAGGCAGAAGCAGTCAAGGGTAGCTTAGGGTTAGGGTTAGGGTTAGGGTGAGGGTTAGGGTATGGCTTAGGGTACGGGTTCGGGGAGGGGTTCGGGTAGGGCCTAGGGTATGGTTTAGGGTTAGGGTTAGGGTTAGTGTTAGGGTTAGGGCTCGGTTTAAGGTACGGGTTAGGATTAGGGTACGCGTTAGTGTTAGGGTAGGGGTTAGGGTTAGGGTACGCGATAGGGTGAGGTTAGTTATTAAACCTATCCCACTCTCTAGATACCCCTTAGCACGTAAAGGAATATTATTTGGGGGTCCAGCCATGTTGAAGAGTTTAGACACTAGGAGAAGATAAGGAACACACCCATTATTAAGAAATCACATTAGGATTCTCTTTTTAACCTGTTCCTTAAAACACTAGTGCTTAGGAAATCTATTGGAGGCAGAAGCAGTCAAGGGTAGCTTAGGGTTAGGGTGAGGGTTAGGGTGAGGGTTAGGGTACGGTTTAGGGTACGGGTTCAGGGAGGGGTTCGGGTAGGGCGTAGGGTATGGGTTAGGCTTAGGGTTAGAGTTAGTGTTAGGGTTAGGGCTCGGTTTAGGGTACGGGTTAGGATTAGGGTACGCGTTAGGGTTAGGGTAGGGGTTAGGGTTAGGGTACGCGTTAGGGTGAGGGTAGTTATTAAACCTATCCTACTCTATAGATACCCCTTAGCACGTAAAGGAATATTATTTGGGGGTCCAACCATGGAGAAGAGTTTAGACACGAGGAGAAGATAAGGAACACACCCATTATCAAGAAATCACATTAGGATTCTCTTTTTAACCTGTTCCTTAAAACACTAGTGCTTAGGAAATCTATTGGAGGCAGAAGCTGTCAAGGGTAGCTTAGGGTTAGGGTTAGGGTTAGGGTGAGGGTTAGGGTACGGCTTAGGGTACGGGTTCGGGGAGGGGTTCGGGTAGGGCGTAGGCTATGGGTTAGGGTTAGGGTTAGTGTTAGGGTTAGGGCTTGGTTTAGGGTACGGTTTAGGATTAGGGTACGCGTTAGGGTTAGGGTAGGGGTTAGGGTTAGGGTATGCGATAGGGTGAGGTTAGTTATTAAACCTATCCCACTCTCTAGATACCCCTTAGCACGTAAAGGAATATTATTTGGGGGTCCAGCCATGGAGAAGAGTTTAGACACTAGGAGAAGATAAGGAACACACCCATTATCAAGAAATCACATTAGGATTCTCTTTTTAACCTGTTCCTTAAAACACTAGTGCTTAGGAAATCTATTGGAGGCAGAAGCCGTCAAGGGTAGCTTAGGGTTAGGGTTAGGGTTAGGGTGAGGGTTAGGGTACGGTATAGGGTACGGGTTCAGGGAGGGTTTCGGGTAGGGCGTAGGGTATGGGTTAGGGTTAGGGTTATAGTTAGTGTAAGGGTTAGGGCTCGGTTTAGGGTACGGGTTAGGATTAGGGTACGCGTTAGGTTTAGGGTAGGGGTTAGGGTTAGGGTACGCGTTAGGGTGAGGGTAGTTATTAAACCTATCCCACTCTCTAGATACCCCTTAGCACGTAAAGGAATATTACTTGGGGGTCCAGCCATGGAGAAGAGTTTAGACACTAGGAGAAGATAAGGAACACACCCATTATCACGAAATCACATTAGGATTCTCTTTTTAACCTGGTCCTTAAAACACTAGTGCTTAGGAAATCTATTGGAGGCAGAAGCAGTCAAGGGTAGCTTAGGGTTAGGGTTAGGGTTAGGGTGAGGTCTAGGGTATGGCTTAGGGTACGGGTTCGGGGAGGGGTTCGGGTAGGGCGTAGGGTATGGGTTAGGGTTAGGGTTAGGGTTAGTGTTATGGTTAGGGCTCGGTTTAGGGTACGGGTTAGGATTAGGGTACGCGTTAGGGTTAGGGTAGGGGTTAGGGTTAGGGTACGTGTTAAGGTGAGGGTAGTTATTAAACCAATCACACTCTCTAGATACCCCTTAGCACATAAAGGAATATTATTTGGGGGTCCAGTCATGGAGAAGAGTTTAGACACGAGGAGAAATAAGGAACACACCCATTATCACGAAATCACATTAGGATTCTCTTTTTAACCTGTTCCTTAAAACACTAGTGCTTAGGAAATCTATTGGAGGCAGAAGCAGTCAAGGGTAGCTTAGGGTTAGGGTTAGGGTTAGGGTGAGGGTTAGGGTACGGCTTAGGGTACGGTTTCGGGGAGTGGTTCGGGTAGGGCGTAGGGTATGGGTTAGGGTTAGGGTTAGGGTTAGTGTTAGGGTTAGGGCTCGGTTTAGGGTACGGGTTAGGATTAGGGTACGCGTTAGGGTTAGGGTAGGGGTTAGGGTTAGTGTACGCGTTAGGGTGAGGGTAGTTATTAAACCTATCCCACTCTCTAGATACCCCTTAGCACGTACAGGAATATTATTGGGGGTCCAGCCATGGAGAAGAGTTTAGACACTAGGAGAAGATAAGGAACACACCCATTATCACGAAATCACTTTAGGATTCTCTTTTTAACCTGTTCCTTAAAACACTAGTGCTTAGGAAATCTATTGGAGGCAGAAGCAGTCAAGGGTAGCTTAGGGTTAGGTTTAGGGTTAGGGTGAGGGTTAGGGTATGGCTTAGGGTACGGGTACGGGGAGGGGTTCGGGTAGGGCGTAGGGTATGGGTTAGGTATAGGGTTAGGGCTAGTGTTAGGTTTAGGGCTCGGTTTAGGTTATGGGTTAGGATTAGGGTACGCGCTAGGGTTAGGGTAGGGGTTAGGGTTAGGGTACGCGTTAGGGTGGGGGTAGTTATTAAACCTATCCCACTCTCTAGATACCCCTTAGCACGTAAAGGAATATTATTTGGGGGTCCAGCCATGGAGAAGAGTTTAGACACGAGGAGAAGATAAGGAACACACCCATTATCAAGAAATCACATTAGGATTCTCTTTTCACCTGTTCCTTAAAACACTAGTGCTTAGGAAATCTATTGGAGGCAGAAGCCGTCAAGGGTAGCTTAGGGTTAGGGTTAGGGTTAGGGTGAGGGTTAGGGTACGGTTTAGGGTACGGGTTCAGGGAGGGGTTCGGGTAGGGCGTAGGGTATGGGTTAGGGTTAGGGTTAGAGTTAGTGTTAGGGTTAGGGATCGGTTTAGGTTACGGGTTAGGATTAGGGTACGCGTTAGGGTTAGGGTAGGGGTTAGGGTTAGGGTACGCGTTAGGGTGAGGGTAGTTATTAAACCTATCCTACTCTCTAGATACCCCTTAGCACGTAAAGGAATATTATTTGGGGGTTCAGCCATGGAGAAGAGTTTAGACACGAGGAGAAGATAAGGAACACACCCATTATCAAGAAATCACATTAGGATTCTCTTTTTAACCTGTTCCTTAAAACACTAGTGCTTAGGAAATCTATTGGAGGCAGAAGCCGTCAAGGGTAGCTTAGGGTTAGGGTTAGGGTTAGGGTGAGGGTTAGGGTACGGCTTAGGGTACGGGTTCGGGGAGGTGTTCGGGTAGGGCGTAGGCTATGGGTTAGGGTTAGGGTTAGGGTTAGTGTTAGGGTTAGGGCTTGGTTTAGGGTACGGGTTAGGATTAGGGTACGCGTTAGGGTTAGGGTAGGGGTTAGGGTTAGGGTATGTGATAGGGTGAGGTTAGTTATTAAACCTATCCCACTCTGTAGATACCCCTTAGCACGTAAAGGAATATTATTTGGGGGTCCAGCCATGGAGAAGAGTTTAGACACTAGGAGAAGATAAGGAACACACCCATTATCAAGAAATCACATTAGGATTCTCTTTTTAACCTGTTCCTTAAAACACTAGTGCTTAGGAAATCTATTGGAGGCAGAAGCCGTCAAGGGTAGCTTAGGGTTAGGGTTAGGGTTAGGGTGAGGGTTAGGGTACGGTTTAGGGTACGGGTTCAGGGAGGGTTTCGGGTAGGGCGTAGGGTATGGGTTAGGGTTAGGGTTATAGTTAGTGTTAGGGTTAGGGCTCGGATTAGGGTACGGGTTAGGATTAGGGTACACGTTAGGTTTAGGGTAGGGGTTAGGGTTAGGGTACGCGTTAGGGTGAGGGTAGTTATTAAACCTATCCCACTCTCTAGATACCCCTTAGCACGTAAAGGAATATTACTTGGGGGTCCAGCCATGGAGAAGAGTTTAGACACTAGGAGAAGATAAGGAACACACCCATTATCACGAAATCACATTAGGATTCTCTTTTTAACCTGGTCCTTAAAACACTAGTGCTTAGGAAATCTATTGGAGGCAGAAGCAGTGAAGGGTAGCTTAGGGTTAGGGTTAGGGTTAGGGTGAGGTCTAGGGTATGGCTTAGGGTACGGGTTCGGGGAGGGTTTCGGGTAGGGCGTAGGGTATGGGTTAGGGTTAGGGTTAGGGTTAGTGTTAGGGTTAGGGCTCGGTTAAGGGTACGGGTTAGGATTAGGGTACGCGTTAGTGTTAGGGTAGTGGTTAGGGTTAGGGTACGCTTTAGGGTGAGGTTAGTTATTAAACCTATCCCACTCTCTAGATACCCCTTAGCACGTAAAGGAATATTACTTGCGGGTCCAGCCATGGAGAAGACTTTAGACACTAGGAGAAGATAAGGAACACACCCATTATCAAGAAATCACATTAGGATTCTCTTTTTAACCTGTTCCTTAAAACACTAGTGCTTAGGAAATCTATTGGAGGCAGAAGCCGTCAAGGGTAGCTTAGGGTTAGGGTTAGGGTTAGGGTGAGGGTGAGGGTACGGCTTAGGGTACGGTTTCGGGGAGTGGTTCGGGTAGGGCGTAGGGTATGGGTTAGGGTTAGGGTTAGGGTTAGTGTTAGGGTTAGGGCTCGGTTTAGGGTACGGGTTAGGATAAGGGTACGCGTTAGGGTTAGGGTAGGGGTTAGGGTTAGTGTACGCGTTAGGGTGAGGGTAGTTATTAAACCTATCCCACTCTCTAGATACCCCTTAGCACGTACAGGAATATTATTGGGGGTCCAGCCATGGAGAAGAGTTTAGACACTAGGAGAAGATAAGGAACACACCCATTATCACGAAATCACTTTAGGATTCTCTTTTTAACCTGTTCCTTAAAACACTAGTGCTTAGGAAATCTATTGGAGGCAGAAGCAGTCAAGGGTAGCTTAGGGTTAGGTTTAGGGTTAGGGTGAGGGTTAGGGTATGGCTTAGGGTACGGGTACGGGGAGGGGTTCGGGTAGGGCGTAGGGTATGGGTTAGGTATAGGGTTAGGGCTAGTGTTAGGTTTAGGGCTCGGTTTAGGTTATGGGTTAGGATTAGGGTACGCGCTAGGGTTAGGGTAGGGGTTAGGGTTAGGGTACGCATTAGGGTGGGGGTAGTTATTAAACCTATCACACTCTCTAGATACCCCTTAGCACGTAAAGGAATATTATTTGGGGGTCCAGCCATGGAGAAGAGTTTAGACACGAGGAGAAGATAAGGAACACACCCATTATCAAGAAATCACATTAGGATTCTCTTTTCACCTGTTCCTTAAAACACTAGTGCTTAGGAAATCTATTGGAGGCAGAAGCCGTCAAGGGTAGCTTAGGGTTAGGGTTAGGGTTAGGGTGAGGGTTAGGGTACGGTTTAGGGTACGGGTTCAGGGAGGGGTTCGGGTAGGGCGTAGGGTATGGGTTAGGGTTAGGGTTAGAGTTAGTGTTAGGGTTAGGGCTCGGTTTAGGGTACGGGTTAGGATTAGGGTACGCGTTAGGGTTAGGGTAGGGGTTAGGGTTAGGGTACGCGTTAGGGTGAGGGTAGTTATTAAACCTATCCTACTCTCTAGATACCCCTTAGCACGTAAAGGAATATTATTTGGGGGTTCAGCCATGGAGAAGAGTTTAGACACGAGGAGAAGATAAGGAACACACCCATTATCAAGAAATCACATTAGGATTCTCTTTTTAACCTGTTCCTTAAAACACTAGTGCTTAGGAAATCTATTGGAGGCAGAAGCCGTCAAGGGTAGCTTAGGGTTAGGGTTAGGGTTAGGGTGAGGGTTAGGGTACGGCTTAGGGTACGGGTTCGGGGAGGTGTTCGGGTAGGGCGTAGGCTATGGGTTAGGGTTAGGGTTAGGGTTAGTGTTAGGGTTAGGGCTTGGTTTAGGGTACGGGTTAGGATTAGGGTACGCGTTAGGGTTAGGGTAGGGGTTAGGGTTAGGGTATGCGATAGGGTGAGGTTAGTTATTAAACCTATCCCACTCTGTAGATACCCCTTAGCACGTAAAGGAATATTATTTGGGGGTCCAGCCATGGAGAAGAGTTTAGACACTAGGAGAAGATAAGGAACACACCCATTATCAAGAAATCACATTAGGATTCTCTTTTTAACCTGTTCCTTAAAACACTAGTGCTTAGGAAATCTATTGGAGGCAGAAGCAGTCAAGGGTAGCTTAGGGTTAGGGTTAGGGTTAGGGTGAGGTCTAGGGTATGGCTTAGGGTACGGGTTCGGGGAGGGGTTCGGGTAGGGAGTAGGGTATGGGTTAGGGTTAGGGTTAGGGTTAGTGTTATGGTTAGGGCTCGGTTTAGGGTACGGGTTAGGATTAGGGTACGCGTTAGGGTTAGGGTAGGGGTTAGGGTTAGGGTACGTGTTAGGGTGAGGGTAGTTATTAAACCAATCACACTCTCTAGATACCCCTTAGCACATAAAGGAATATTATTTGGGGGTCCAGTCATGGAGAAGAGTTTAGACACGAGGAGAAATAAGTAACACACCCATTATCACGAAATCACATTAGGATTCTCTTTTTAACCTGGTCCTTAAAACACTAGTGCTTAGGAAATCTATTGGAGGCAGAAGCAGTCAAGGGTAGCTTAGGGTTAGGGTAAGGGTTAGGGTGAGGGTTAGGGTACGGCTTAGGGTACGGGTTCGGGGAGGGGTTCGGGTAGGGCGTAGGGTATGGGTTAGGGTTAGGGTTAGGGCTAGTGTTAGGTTTAGGGCTCGGTTTAGGGTACGGGTTAGGATTAGTGTACGCGTTAGGGTTAGGGTAGGGGTTACGGTTAGGGTACGCGTTAGGGTGAGGGTAGTTATTAAACCTATCCCACTCTCTAGATACCCCTTAGCACTTAAAGGAATATTATTTGGGGGTCCAGCCATGGAAAAGAGTTTAGACACGAGGAGAAGATAAGGAACACACCCATTATCAAGAAATCACATTAGGATTCTCTTTTTAACCTGTTCCTTAAAACACTAGTGCTTAGGAAATCTATTGGAGGAAGAAGCAGTCAAGGGTAGCTTAGGGTTAGGGTTAGGGTTAGGGTGAGGGTTAGGGTACGACTTAGGGTACGGGTTCGGGGAGGGGTTCGGGTAGGGCGTAGGGTATGGGTTAGGGTTAGGGTTAGGGTTAGTGTTAGGGTTAGGGCTCGGTTAAGGGTACGGGTTAGGATTAGGGTACGCGTTAGTGTTAGGGTAGTGGTTAGGGTTAGGGTACGCTTTAGGGTGAGGTTAGTTATTAAACCTATCCCACTCTCTACATACCCCTTAGCACGTAAAGTTATATTATTTGGGGGTCCAGCCATGGAGAAGACTTTAGACACTAGGAGAAGATAAGGAACACACCCATTATCAAGAAATCACATTAGGATTCTCTTTTTAACCTGTTCCTTAAAACACTAGTGCTTAGGAAATCTATTGGAGGCAGAAGCCGTCAAGGGTAGCTTAGGGTTAGGGTTAGGGTTAGGGTGAGGGTTAGGGTACGGCTTAGGGTACGGGTTCGGGGAGGGGTTCGGGTAGGGCGTAGGCTATGGGTTAGGGTTAGGGTTAGTGTTAGGGTTAGGGCTTGGTTTAGGGTACGGGTTAGGATTAGGGTACGCGTTAGGGTTAGGGTAGGGGTTAGGGTTAGGGTATGCGATAGGGTGAGGTTAGTTATTAAACCTATCCCACTCTCTAGATACCCCTTAGCACGTAAAGGAATATTATTTGGGGGTCCAGCCATGGAGAAGAGTTTAGACACTAGGAGAAGTTAAGGAACACACCCATTATCAAGAAATCACATTAGGATTCTCTTTTTAACCTGTTCCTTAAAACACTAGTGCTTAGGAAATCTATTGGAGGCAGAAGCCGTCAAGGGTAGCTTAGGGTTAGGGTTAGGGTTAGGGTGAGGGTTAGGGTACGGCTTAGGGTACGGGTTCGGGGAGTGGTTCGGGTAGGGCGTAGGGTATGGGTTAGAGTTAGGGTTAGGGTTAGTGTTAGGGTTAGGGCTCGGTTTAGGGTACGGGTTAGGATTAGGGTACGCGTTAGGGTTAGGGTAGGGGTTAGGGTTAGTGTACGCGTTAGGGTGAGGGTAGTTATTAAACCTATCCCACTCTCTAGATACCCCTTAGCACGTACAGGAATATTATTGGGGGTCCAGCCATGGAGAAGAGTTTAGACAGTAGGAGAAGATAAGGAACACACCCATTATCACGAAATCACTTTAGGATTCTCTTTTTAACCTGTTCCTTAAAACACTAGTGCTTAGGAAATCTATTGGAGGCAGAAGCAGTCAAGGGTAGCTTAGGGTTAGGTTTAGGGTTAGGGTGAGGGTTAGGGTATGGCTTAGGGTACGGGTACGGGGAGGGGTTCGGGTAGGGCGTAGGGTATGGGTTAGGTATAGGGTTAGGGCTAGTGTTAGGTTTAGGGCTCGGTTTAGGTTATGGGTTAGGATTAGGGTACACGCTAGGGTTAGGGTAGGGGTTAGGGTTAGGGTACGCGTTAGGGTGGGGGTAGTTATTAAACCTATCACACTCTCTAGATACCCCTTAGCACGTAAAGGAATATTATTTG
Organism: Balaenoptera acutorostrata; assembly: GCF_949987535.1. Taxonomy (NCBI): domain Eukaryota; kingdom Metazoa; phylum Chordata; class Mammalia; order Artiodactyla; family Balaenopteridae; genus Balaenoptera; species Balaenoptera acutorostrata. Next base: position 99,047 of record NW_026645505.1, on the reverse strand, counting down.
GGGGTCCAGCCATGGAGAAGAGTTTAGACACGAGGAGAAGATAAGGAACACACCCATTATCAAGAAATCACATTAGGATTCTCTTTTCACCTGTTCCTTAAAACACTAGTGCTTAGGAAATCTATTGGAGGCAGAAGCCGTCAAGGGTAGCTTAGGGTTAGGGTTAGGGTTAGGGTGAGGGTTAGGGTACGGTTTAGGGTACGGGTTCAGGGAGGGGTTCGGGTAGGGCGTAGGGTATGGGTTAGGGTTAGGGTTAGAGTTAGTGTTAGGGTTAGGGCTCGGTTTAGGCTACGGGTTAGGATTAGGGTACGCGTTAGGGTTAGGGTTAGGGTACGCGTTAGGGTGAGGGTAGTTATTAAACCTATCCTACTCTCTAGATACCCCTTCGCACGTAAAGGAATATTATTTGGGGGTCCAGCCATGGAGAAGAGTTTAGACACGAGGAGAAGATAAGGAACACACCCATTATCAAGAAATCACATTAGGATTCTCTTTTTAACCTGTTCCTTAAAACACTAGTGCTTAGGAAATCTATTGGAGGCAGAAGCCGTCAAGGGTAGCTTAGGGTTAGGGTTAGGGTTAGGGTGAGGGTTAGGGTACGGCTTAGGGTACGGGTTCGGGGAGGGGTTCGGGTAGGGCGTAGGCTATGGGTTAGGGTTAGGGTTAGGGTTAGTGTTAGGGTTAGGGCTTGGTTTAGGGTACGGGTTAGGATTAGGGTACGCGTTAGGGTTAGGGTAGGGGTTAGGGTTAGGGTATGCGATAGGGTGAGGTTAGTTATTAAACCTATCCCACTCTGTAGATACCCCTTAGCACGTAAAGGAATATTATTTGGGGGTCCAGCCATGGAGAAGAGTTTAGACACTAGGAGAAGATAAGGAACACACCCATTATCAAGAAATCACATTAGGATTCTCTTTTTAACCTGTTCCTTAAAACACTAGTGTTTAGGAAATCTATTGGAGGCAGAAGCCGTCAAGGGTAGCTTAGGGTTAGGGTTAGGGATAGGGTGAGGGTTAGGGTACGGTTTAGGGTACGGGTTCAGGGAGGGTTTCGGGTAGGGCGTAGGGTATGGGTTAGGGTTAGGGTTATAGTTAGTGTTAGGGTTAGGGCTCAGATTAGGGTACGGGTTAGGATTAGGGTACGCGTTAGGTTTAGGGTAGGGGTTAGGGTTAGGGTACGCGTTAGGGTGAGGGTAGTTATTAAACCTATCCCACTCTCTAGATACCCCTTAGCACGTACAGGAATATTATTGGGGGTCCAGCCATGGAGAAGAGTTTAGACACTAGGAGAAGATAAGGAACACACCCATTATCACGAAATCACTTTAGGATTCTCTTTTTAACCTGTTCCTTAAAACACTAGTGCTTAGGAAATCTATTGGAGGCAGAAGCAGTCAAGGGTAGCTTAGGGTTAGGTTTAGGGTTAGGGTGAGGGTTAGGGTATGGCTTAGGGTACGGGTACGGGGAGGGGTTCGGGTAGGGCGTAGGGTATGGGTTAGGTATAGGGTTAGGGCTAGTGTTAGGTTTAGGGCTCGGTTTAGGTTATGGGTTAGGATTAGGGTACGCGCTAGGGTTAGGGTAGGGGTTAGGGTTAGGGTACGCTTTAGGGTGAGGTTAGTTATTAAACCTATCCCACTCTCTAGATACCCCTTAGCACGTAAAGTAATATTATTTGGGGGTCCAGCCATGGAGAAGACTTTAGACACTAGGAGAAGATAAGGAACACACCCATTATCAAGAAATCACATTAGGATTCTCTTTTTAACCTGTTCCTTAAAACACTAGTGCTTAGGAAATCTATTGGAGTCAGAAGCAGTCAAGGGTAGCTTAGGGTTAGGGTGAGGGTTAGGGTACGGCTTAGGGTACGGGTTCGGGGAGGGGTTCGGGTAGAGCGTAGGGTATTGGTTAGGGTTAGGGTTAGGGCTCGGTTTAGGGTACGGGTTAGGATTAGGGTACGCGTTAGGGTTAGGGTAGGGGTTAGGGTTAGTGTACGCGTTAGGGTGAGGGTAGTTATTAAACCTATCCCACTCTCTAGATACCCCTTAGCACGTACAGGAATATTATTGGGGGTCCAGCCATGGAGAAGAGTTTAGAAACTAGGAGAAGATAAGGAACACACCCATTATCACGAAATCACATTAGGATTCTCTTTTTAACCTGTTCCTTAAAACACTAGTGCTTAGGAAATCTATTGGAGGCAGAAGCAGTCAAGGGTATCTTAGGGTTAGGGTTAGGGTTAGGGTGAGGGTTAGGGTATGGCTTAGGGTATGGGTTCGGGGAGGGGTTCGGGTAGGGCGTAGGGTATGGGTTAGGGTTAGGGTTAGGGCTAGTGTTAGGTTTAGGGCTCGGTTTAGGGTACGGGTTAGGATTAGTGTACGCGTTAGGGTGAGGGTAGTTATTAAACCTATCCCACTCTCTAGATACCCCTTAGCACTTAAAGGAATATTATTTGGGGGTCCAGCCATGGAGAAGAGTTTAGACACGAGGAGAAGATAAGGAACACACCCATTATCACGAAATCACATTAGGATTCTCTTTTTAACCTGTTCCTTAAAACACTAGTGCTTACGAAATCTATTGGAGGCAGAAGCCGTCAAGGGTAGCTTAGGGTTAGGGTTAGGGTGAGGGCTAGGGTATGGCTTAGGGTACGGGTTCGGGGAGGGGTTCGGGTAGGGCGTAGGGTATGGGTTAGGGTTAGGGTTAGGGCTAGTGTTAGGTTTAGGTCTCGGTTTAGGGTACGGGTTAGGATTAGGGTACGCGTTAGGGTTAGGATAGGGGTTAGGGTTAGGGTACGTGTTAGGGTGAGGGTAGTTTTTAAACCTATCCCACTCTCTAGATACCCCTTAGCACGTAAAGGAATATTATTTGGGGGTCCAGCCATGGAGAAGAGTTTAGACACGAGGAGAAGATAAGGAACACACCCATTATCAAGAAATCACATTAGGATTCTCTTTTTAACCTGTTCCTTAAAACACTAGTGCTTAGGAAATCTATTGGAGGCAGAAGCAGTCAAGGGTAGCTTAGGGTTAGGGTTAGGGTTAGGGTGAGGGTTAGGGTATGGCTTAGGGTACGGGTTCGGGGAGGGGTTCGGGTAGAGCGTAGGCTATTGGTTAGGGTTAGGGTTAGGGCTCGGTTTAGGGTACGGGTTAGGATTAGGGTACGCGTTAGGGTTAGGGTAGGGGTTAGGGTTAGTGTACGCGTTAGGGTGAGGGTAGTTATTAAACCTATCCCACTCTCTAGATACCCCTTAGCACGTACAGGAATATTATTGGGGGTCCAGCCATGGAGAAGAGTTTAGACACTAGGAGAAGATAAGGAACACACCCATTATCACGAAATCACATTAGGATTCTCTTTTTAACCTGTTCCTTAAAACACTAGTGCTTAGGAAATCTATTGGAGGCAGAAGCCGTCAAGGGTAGCTTAGGGTTAGGGTTAGGGTTAGGGTTAGGGTACGGCTGAGGGTACGGGTTCGGGGAGGGGTTCGGGTAGGGCGTAGGGTATGGGTTAGGGTTAGGGTTAGGGTTACTGTTAGGGTTAGGGCTCGGTTTAGGGTACGGGTTAGGATTAGGGTACGCATTAGGGATAAGGTAGGGGTTAGGGTTAGTGTACGCGTTAGGGTGAGGGTAGTTATTAAACCTATCCCACTCTCTAGATACCCCTTAGCACGTACAGGAATATTATTGGGGGTCCAGCCATGGAGAAGAGTTTAGACACTAGGAGAAGATAAGGAACACACCCATTATCACGAAATCACATTAGGATTCTGTTTTTAACCTGTTCCTTAAAACACTAGTGCTTAGGAAATCTATTGGAGGCAGAAGCAGTCAAGGGTATCTTAGGGTTAGGGTTAGGGTTAGGGTGAGGGTTAGGGTATGGCTTAGGGTATGGGTTCGGGGAGGGGTTCGGGTAGGGCGTAGGGTATGGGTTAGGGTTAGGGTTAGGGTTAGTGTTAGGTTTAGGGCTCGGTTTAGTGTATGGGTTAGGATTAGGGTACGCGTTAGGGTTAGGGTAGGGGTTAGGGTTAGGGTACGCGTTAGGGTGGGAGTAGTTATTAAACCTATCACACTCTCTAGATACCCCTTAGCACGTAAAGGAATATTATTTGGGGGTCCAGCCATGGAGAAGAGTTTAGACACGAGGAGAAGATAAGGAACACACCCATTATCACGAAATCACATTAGGATTCTCTTTTTAACCTGTTCCTTAAAACACTAGTGCTTAGGAAATCTATTGGAGGCAGAAGCAGTCAAGGGTAGCTTAGGGTTAGGGTTAGGGTTAGGGTGAGGGTTAGGGTACGGCTTAGGGTACGGGTTCGGGGAGGGGTTCGGGTAGAGCGTAGGGTATGGGTTATGGTTAGGGTTAGGGCTAGTGTTAGGTTTAGGGCTCGGTTTAGGGTACGGGTTAGGATTAGGGTACGCGTTAGGGTTAGGGTAGGGGTTAGGGTTAGGTTACGCGTTAGGGTGAGTGTAGTTATTAAACCTATCCCACTCTCTAGATACCCCTTAGCACTTAAAGGAATATTATTTGGGGGTCCAGCCATGGAGAAGAGTTTAGACACTAGGAGAAGATAAGGAACACACCCATTATCAAGAAATCACATTAGGATTCTCTTTTTAACCTGTTCCTTAAAACACTAGTGCTTAGGAAATCTATTGGAGGCAGAAGCCGTCAAGGGTAGCTTAGGGTTAGGGTTAGGGTTAGGGTGAGGGTTAGGGTACGGCTTAGGGTACGGGTTCGGGGAGGGGTTCGGGTAGGGCGTAGGGTATGGGTTAGGGTTAGGGTTAGGGTTAGTGTTAGGGTTAGGGCTCGGTTTAGGGTACGGGTTAGGATTAGGGTACGCGTTAGGGTTAGGGTAGGGGTTAGGGTTAGTGTACGCGTTAGGGTGAGGGTAGTTATTAAACCTATCCCACTCTCTAGATACCCCTTAGCACGTACAGGAATATTATTGGGGGTTCAGCCATGGAGAAGAGTTTAGACACTAGGAGAAGATAAGGAACACACCCATTATCACGAAATAACATTAGGATTCTCTTTTTAACCTGTTCCTTAAAACACTAGTGCTTACGAAATCTATTGGAGGCAGAAGCCGTCAAGGGTAGCTTAGCGTTAGGGTTAGGGTTAGGGTGAGGGTTAGGGTACGGCTTAGGGTACGGGTTCGGGGAGGGGTTCGGGTAGGGCGTAGGGTATGGATTAGGTATAGGGTTAGGGCTAGTGTTAGGGTTAGGGCTCGGTTTAGGGTATGGGTTAGGATTAGGGTACGCGTTAGTGTTAGGGTAGGGGTTAGGGTTAGGGTACGCGTTAGGGTGGGGGTAGTTATTAAACCTATCACACTCTCTAGATACCCCTTAGCACGTAAAGGAATATTATTTGGGGGTCCAGCCATGGAGAAGAGTTTAGACACGAGGAGAAGATAATGAATACACCCATTATCAAGAAATCACATTAGGATTCTCTTTTTCACCTGTTCCTTAAAACACTAGTGCTTAGGAAATCTATTGGAGGCAGAAGCCGTCAAGGGTAGCTTAGGGTTAGGGTTAGGTTTAGGGTGAGGGTTAGGGTACGGCTTAGGGTACGGGTTCGGGGAGGGGTTCGGGTAGGGCGTAGGGTATGGGTTAGGGTTAGGGTTAGGGTTAGTGTTAGGGTTAGGGCTCGGTTTAGGGTATGGGTTAGGATTAGGGAACGCGTTAGGGTTAGGGTAGGGGTTAGGGTTAGTGTACGCGTTAGGGGGAGGGTAGTTATTAAACCTATCCCACTCTCTAGATACCCCTTAGCACGTACAGGAATATTATTGGGGGTCCAGCCATGGAGAAGAGATTAGACACTAGGAGAAGATAAGGAACACACCCATTATCACGAAATCACTTTAGGATTCTCTTTTTAACCTGTTCCTTAAAACACTAGTGCTTAGGAAATCTATTGGAGGCAGAAGCAGTCAAGGGTAGCTTAGGGTTAGGGTTATTGTTAGGGTGAGGGTTAGGGTACGGTTTAGGGTACGGGTTCAGGGAGGGGTTCGGGTAGGGCGTAGGGTATGCGTTAGGGTTAGGGTTAGAGTTAGTGTTAGGGTTAGGGCTCGGTTTAGGGTACGGGTTAGGATTAGGGTACGCGCTAGGGTTAGGGTAGGGGTTAGAGTTAGGGTACGCGTTAGGGTGAAGGTAGTTATTAAACCTATCCCACTCTCTAGATACCCCTTAGCACGGAAAGGAATATTGTTTGGGGGTCCAGCCATGGAGAAGAGTTTAGAAACTAGGAGAAGATAAGGAACACACCCATTATCACGAAATCATATTAGGATTCTCTTTTTAACCTGTTCCTTAAAACACTAGTGCTTAGGAAATCTATTGGAGGCAGAAGCAGTCAAGGGTAGCTTAGGGTTACGGTTAGGGTTAGGGTGAGGGTTAGGGTACGGTTTAGGGTACGGGTTCAGGGAGGGTTTCGGGTAGGGCGTAGGGTATGGGTTAGGGTTAGGGTTAGAGTTAGTGTTAGGGTTAGGGCTCGGTTTAGGGTACGGGTTAGGATTAGGGTACGCGTTAGGGTTAGGGTAGGGGTTAGGGTTAGGGTACGCGTTAGGGTGAGGGTAGTTATTAAACCTATCCCACTCTCTAGATACCCCTTAGCACGTAAAGGAATATTACTTGGGTGTCCAGCCATGGAGAAGAGTTTGACACTAGGAGAAGATAAGGAACACACCCATTATCACGAAATCACATTAGGATTCTCTTTTTAACCTGCTCCTTAAAACACTAGTGCTTAGGAAATCTATTGGAGGCAGAAGCAGTCAAGGGTAGCTTAGGGTTAGGGTTAGGGTTAGGGTGAGGTTTAGGGTACGGCTTAGGGTACGGGTTCGGGGAGCGGTTCGGGTAGGGCGTAGGGTATGGGTTAGGGTTAGGGTTAGGGCTAGTGTTAGGTTTAGGGCTCGGTTTAGGGTACGGGTTAGGATTAGTGTACGCGTTAGGGTGAGGGTAGTTATTAAACCTATCCCACTCTCTAGATACCCCTTAGCACTTAAAGGAATATTATTTGGGGGTCCAGCCATGGAGAAGAGTTTAGACACGAGGAGAAGATAAGGAACACACCCATTATCACGAAATCACATTAGGATTCTCTTTTTAACCTGTTCCTTAAAACACTAGTGCTTACGAAATCTATTGGAGGCAGAAGCCGTCAAGGGTAGCTTAGGGTTAGGGTTAGGGTGAGGGCTAGGGTATGGCTTAGGGTACGGGTTCGGGGAGGGGTTCGGGTAGGGCGTAGGGTTTGGGTTAGGGTTAGGGTTAGGGCTAGTGTTAGGTTTAGGGCTCGGTTTAGGGTACGGGTTAGGATTAGGGTACGCGTTAGGGTTAGGATAGGGGTTAGGGTTATGGTACGCGTTAGGGTGAGGGTAGTTATTAAACCTATCCCACTCTCTAGATACCCCTTAGCACGTAAAGGAATATTATTTGGTGGTCCAGCCATGGAGAAGAGTTTAGACACGAGGAGAAGATAAGGAACACACCCATTATCAAGAAATCACATTAGGATTCTCTTTTTAACCTGTTCCTTAAAACACTAGTGCTTAGGAAATCTATTGGAGGCAGAAGCAGTCAAGGGTAGCTTAGGGTTAGGGTTAGGGTTAGGGTGAGGGTTAGGGTATGGCTTAGGGTACGGGTTCGGGGAGGGGTTCGGGTAGAGCGTAGGCTATTGGTTAGGGTTAGGTTTAGGGCTCGGTTTAGGGTACGGGTTAGGATTAGGGTACGAGTTAGGGTTAGGGTAGGGGTTAGGGTTAGTGTACGCGTTAGGGTGAGGGTAGTTATTAAACCTATCCCACTCTCTAGATACCCCTTAGCACGTACAGGAATATTATTGGGGGTCCAGCCATGGAGAAGAGTTTAGACACTAGGAGAAGATAAGGAACACACCCATTATCACGAAATCACATTAGGATTCTCTTTTTAACCTGTTCCTTAAAACACTAGTGCTTAGGAAATCTATTGGAGGCAGAAGCCGTCAAGGGTAGCTTAGGGTTAGGGTTAGGTTTAGGGTGAGGGTTAGGGTACGGTTTAGGGTACGGGTTCGGGGAGGGGTTCGGGTAGGGCGTAGGGTATGGGTTAGGGTTAGGGTTAGGGCTAGTGTTAGGTTTAGGGCTCGGTTTAGGGTACGGGTTAGGATTAGGGTACGCGTTAGGGTTAGGGTAGGGGTTAGGGTTAGTGTACGCGTTAGGGTGAGGGTAGTTATTAAACCTATCCTACTCTCTAGATACCCCTTAGCACGTAAAGGAATATTATTTGGGGGTCCAGCCATGGAGAAGATTTTAGACACTAGGAGAAGATAAGGAACACACCCATTATCAGGAAATCACATTAGGATTCTCTTTTTAACCTGTTCCTTAAAACACTAGTGCTTAGGAAATCTATTGGAGGCAGAAGCCGTCAAGGGTAGCTTAGGGTTAGGGTTAGGGTTAGGGTGAGGGTTAGGGTACGGCTTAGGGTACGGGTTTGGGGAGGGGTTCGGGTAGGGCGTAGGCTATGGGTTAGGGTTAGGGTTAGGGTTAGTGTTAGGGTTAGGGCTTGGTTTAGGGTACGGGTTAGGATTAGGGTACGCGTTAGGGTTAGGGTAGGGGTTAGGGTTAGGGTATGCGATAGGGTGAGGTTAGTTATTAAAACTATCCCACTCTCTAGATACCCCTTAGCACGTAAAGGAATATTATTTGGGGGTCCAGCCATGGAGAAGAGTTTAGACACTAGGAGAAGATAAGGAACACACCCATTATCAAGAAATCACATTAGGATTCTCTTTTTAACCTGTTCCTTAAAACACTAGTGCTTAGGAAATCTATTGGAGGAAGAAGCAGTCAAGGGTAGCTTAGGGTTAGGGTTAGGGTTAGGGTGAGGGTTAGGGTACGACTTAGGGTACGGGTTCGGGGAGGGGTTCGGGTAGGGCGTAGGGTATGGGTTAGGGTTAGGGTTAGGGTTAGTGTTATGGTTAGGGCTCGGTTTAGGGTACGGGTTAGGATTAGGGTACGCGTTAGGGTTAGGGTATGGGTTAGGGTTAGGGTACGTGTTAGGGTGAGGGTAGTTATTAAACCAAGCACACTCTCTAGATACCCCTTAGCACATAAAGGAATATTATTTGGGGGTCCAGTCATGGAGAAGAGTTTAGACACGAGGAGAAATAAGGAACACACCCATTATCACGAAATCACATTAGGATTCTCTTTTTAACCTGTTCCTTAAAACACTAGTGCTTAGGAAATCTATTGGAGGCAGAAGCAGTCAAGGGTAGCTTAGGGTTAGGGTTAGGGTTAGGGTGAGGGTTAGGGTATGGCTTAGGGTACGGGTTCGGGGAGGGGTTCGGGTAGGGCGTAGGGTATGGTTTAGGGTTAGGGTTAGGGCTAGTGTTAGGTTTAGGGCTCGGTTTAGGGTACGGGTTAGGATTAGTGTACGCGTTAGGGTTAGGGTAGGGGTTAGGGTTAGGGTACGCGTTAGGGTGAGGGTAGTTTTTAAACCTATCCCACTCTCTAGATACCCCTTAGCACTTAAAGGAATATTATTTGGGGGTCCAGCCATGGAGAAGAGTTTAGACACGAGGAGAAGATAAGGAACACACCCATTATCAAGAAATCACATTAGGATTCTCTTTTTAACCTGTTCCTTAAAACACTAGTGCTTAGGAAATCTATTGGAGGAAGAAGCAGTCAAGGGTAGCTTAGGGTTAGGGTTAGGGTTAGGGTGAGGGTTAGGGTACGACTTAGGGTACGGGTTCGGGGAGGGGTTCGTGTAGGGCGTAGGGTATGGGTTAGGGTTAGGGTTAGGGTTAGTGTTAGGGTTAGGGCTCGGTTAAGGGTACGGGTTAGGATTAGTGTACGCGTTAGTGTTAGGGTAGTGGTTAGGGTTAGGGTACGCTTTAGGGTGAGGTTAGTTATTAAACCTATCCCAAACTCTAGATACCCCTTAGCACGTAAAGTAATATTATTTGGGGGTCCAGCCATGGAGAAGACTTTAGACACTAGGAGAAGATAAGGAACACACCCATTATCAAGAAATCACATTAGGATACTCTTTTTAACCTGTTCCTTAAAACACTAGTGCTTAGGAAATCTATTGGAGGCAGAAGCCGTCAAGGGTAGCTTAGGGTTAGGGTTAGGGTTAGGGTGAGGGTTAGGGTACGGTTTAGGGTACGGGTTCAGGGAGGGTTTCGGGTAGGGCGTAGGGTATGGGTTAGGGTTAGGGTTAGAGTTAGTGTTAGGGTTAGGGCTCGGTTTAGGGTACGGGTTAGGATTAGGGTACGCGTTAGGGTTAGGGTAGGGGTTAGGGTTAGGGTACGCGTTAGGGTGAGGGTAGTTATTAAACCTATCCCACTTTCTAGATACCCCTTATCACCTAAAGGAATATTACTTGGGGGTCCAGCCTTGGAGAAGAGTTTAGACACTAGGAGAAGATAAGGAACACACCCATTATCACGAAATCACATTAGGATTCTCTTTTTAACCTGGTCCTTAAAACACTAGTGCTTAGGAAATCTATTGGAGGCAGAAGCAGTCAAGGGAAGCTTAGGGTTAGGGTTAGGGTTAGGGTGAGGTCTAGGGTATGGCTTAGGGTACGGGTTCGGGGAGGGGTTCGGGTAGGGCGTAGTGTATGGGTTAGGGTTAGGGTTAGGGTTAGTGTTATGGTTAGGGCTCGGTTTAGGGTACGGGTTAGGATTAGGGTACGCGTTAGGGTTAGGGTATGGGTTAGGGTTAGGGTACGTGTTAGGGTGAGGGTAGTTATTAAACCAAGCACACTCTCTAGATACCCCTTAGCACATAAAGGAATATTATTTGGGGGTCCAGTCATGGAGAAGAGTTTAGACACGAGGAGAAATAAGGAACACACCCATTATCACGAAATCACATTAGGATTCTCTTTTTAACCTGTTCCTTAAAACACTAGTGCTTAGGAAATCTATTGGAGGCAGAAGCAGTCAAGGGTAGCTTAGGGTTAGGGTTAGGGTTAGGGTGAGGGTTAGGGTATGGCTTAGGGTACGGGTTCGGGGAGGGGTTCGGGTAGGGCGTAGGGTATGGTTTAGGGTTAGGGTTAGGGCTAGTGTTAGGTTTAGGGCTCGGTTTAGGGTACGGGTTAGGATTAGTGTACGCGTTAGGGTTAGGGTAGGGGTTAGGGTTAGGGTACGCGTTAGGGTGAGGGTAGTTTTTAAACCTATCCCACTCTCTAGATACCCCTTAGCACTTAAAGGAATATTATTTGGGGGTCCAGCCATGGAGAAGAGTTTAGACACGAGGAGAAGATAAGGAACACACCCATTATCAAGAAATCACATTAGGATTCTCTTTTTAACCTGTTCCTTAAAACACTAGTGCTTAGGAAATCTATTGGAGGAAGAAGCAGTCAAGGGTAGCTTAGGGTTAGGGTTAGGGTTAGGGTGAGGGTTAGGCTACGACTTAGGGTACGGGTTCGGGGAGGGGTTCGGGTAGGGCGTAGGGTATGGGTTAGGGTTAGGGTTAGGGTTAGTGTTAGGGTTAGGGCTCGGTTAAGGGTACGGGTTAGGATTAGTGTACGCGTTAGTGTTAGGGTAGTGGTTAGGGTTAGGGTACGCTTTAGGGTGAGGTTAGTTATTAAACCTATCCCACACTCTAGATACCCCTTAGCACGTAAAGTAATATTATTTGGGGGTCCAGCCATGGAGAAGACTTTAGACACTAGGAGAAGATAAGGAACACACCCATTATCAAGAAATCACATTAGGATTCTCTTTTTAACCTGTTCCTTAAAACACTAGTGCTTAGGAAATCTATTGGAGGCAGAAGCCGTCAAGGGTAGCTTAGGGTTAGGGTTAGGGTTAGGGTGAGGGTTAGGGTACGGGTTCGGGGAGGGGTTCGGGTAGGGCGTAGTGTATGGGTTAGGGTTAGGGTTATGGTTAGTGTTAGGGTTAGGGCTCGGTTTAGGGTACGGGTTAGGATTAGGGTACGCGTTAGGGTTAGGGTAGGGGTTAGGGTTAGTGTACGCGTTAGGGAGAGGGTAGTTATTAAACCTATCCCACTCTCTAGATACCCCTTAGCACGAACAGGAATATTATTTGGGGGTCCAGCCATGGAGAAGAGTTTAGACACTAGGAGAAGATAAGGAACACACCCATTATCACGAAATCACTTTAGGATTTTCTTTTTAACCTGTTCCTTAAAACACTAGTGCTTAGGAAATCTATTGGAGGCAGAAGCAGTCAAGGGTAGCTTAGGGTTAGGGTTAGGGTTAGGGTGAGGGTTAGGGTACGGTTTAGGGTACGGGTTCAGGGAGGGGTTCGGGTAGGGCGTAGGGTATGCGTTAGGGTTAGGGTTAGAGTTAGTGTTAGGGTTAGGGCTCGGTTTAGGGTACGGGTTAGGATTAGGGTACGCGCTAGGGTTAGGGTAGGCTTTAGAGTTAGGGTACGCGTTAGGGTGAGGGTAGTTATTAAACCTATCCCACGCTCTAGATACCCCTTAGCACGTAAAGGAATATTGTTTGGGGGTCCAGCCATGGAGAAGGGTTTAGAAACTAAGAGAAGATAAGGAACACACCCATTATCACGAAATCATATTAGGATTCTCTTTTTAACCTGTTCCTTAAAACACTAGTGCTTAGGAAATCTATTGGAGGCAGAAGCAGTCAAGGGTAGCTTAGGGTTAGGGTTAGGGTTAGGGTGAGGGTTAGGGTACGGCTTAGGGTACGGGTTCGGGGAGGGGTTCGGGTAGGGCGTAGGCTATGGGTTAGGGTTAGGGTTAGGGTTAGTGTTAGGGTTAGGGCTTGGTTTAGGGTACGGGTTAGGATTAGGGTACGCGTTAGGGTTAGGGTAGGGGTTAGGGTTAGGGTATGCGATAGGGTGAGGTTAGTTATTAAACCTATCCCACTCTCTAGATACCCCTTAGCACGTAAAGGAATATTATTTGGGGGTCCAGCCATGGAGAAGAGTTTAGACACTAGGAGAAGATAAGGAACACACCCATTATCAAGAAATCATATTAGGATTCTCTTTTTCACCTGTTCCTTAAAACAGTAGTGCTTAGGAAATCTATTGGAGGCAGAAGCCGTCAAGGGTAGCTTAGGGTTAGTGTTAGGGTTAGGGTGAGGGTTAGGGTACGGTTTAGGGTACGGGTTCAGAGAGGGTTTCGGGTAGGGCGTAGGGTATGGGTTAGGGTTAGGGTTAGAGTTAGTGTTAGGGTTAGGGATCGGTTTAGGGTACGGGTTAGGATTAGGGTACGCGTTAGGGTTAGGGTAGGGGTTAGGGTTAGGGTACGCGTTAGGGTGAGGGTAGTTATTAAACCTATCCCACTCTCTAGATACCCCTTAGCACGTAAAGGAATATTATTTGGGGGTCCAGCCATGGAGAAGAGTTTAGACACTAGGAGAAGATAAGGAACACACCCATTATCACGAAATCACATTAGGATTCTCTTTTTAACCTGGTCCTTAAAACACTAGTGCTTAGGAAATCTATTGGAGGCAGAAGCAGTCAAGGGTAGCTTAGGGTTAGTGTTAGGGTGAGGGCTAGGGTATGGCTTAGGGTACGGGTTCGGGGAGGGGTTCGGGTAGGGCGTAGGGTATGGGTTAGGGTTAGGGTTAGGGCTAGTGTTAGGTTTAGGGCTCGGTTTAGGGTACGGGTTAGGATTAGGGTACGCGTTAGGGTTAGGATAGGGGTTAGGGTTAGAGTACGCGTTAGGGTGAGGGTAGTTATTAAACCTATCCCACTCTCTAGATACCCCTTAGCACGTAAAGGAATATTATTTGGGGGTCCAGCCATGGAGAAGAGTTTAGACACGAGGAGAAGATAAGGAACACACCCATTATCAAGAAATCACATTAGGATTCTCTTTTTAACCTGTTCCTTAAAACACTAGTGCTTAGGAAATCTATTGGAGGCAGAAGCAGTCATGGGTAGCTTAGGGTTAGGGTTAGGGTTAGGGTGAGGTTTAGGGTACGGCTTAGGGTACGGGTTCGGGGAGGGGTTCGGGTAGAGCGTAGGGTATTGGTTAGGGTTAGGGTTAGGGCTCGGTTTAGGGTACGGGTTAGGATTAGGGTACGCGTTAGGGTTAGGGTAGGGGTTAGGGCTAGTGTACGCGTTAGGGTGAAGGTAGTTATTAAACCTATCCCACTCTCTAGATACCCCTTAGCACGTACAGGAATATTATTGGGGGTCCAGCCATGGAGAAGAGTTTAGACACTAGGAGAAGATAAGGAACACACCCATTATCACGAAATCACATTAGGATTCTCTTTTTAACCTGTTCCTTAAAACACTAGTGCTTACGAAATCTATTGGAGGCAGAAGCCGTCAAGGGTAGCTTAGGGTTAGGGTTAGGGTGAGGGTTAGGGTACGGCTTAGGGTACGGGTTCGGGGAGGGGTTCGGGTAGGGCGTAGGGTATGGGTTAGGGTTAGGGTTAGGGTTAGTGTTAGGGTTAGGGCTCGGTTTAGGGTACGGGTTAGGATTAGGGTACGCATTAGGGTTAGGGTAGGGGTTAGGGTTAGTGTACGCGTTAAGGTGAGGTTAGTTATTAAACCTATCCCACTCTCTAGATACCCCTTAGCACGTACAGGAATATTATTGGGGGTCCAGCCATGGAGAAGAGTTTAGACACTAGGAGAAGATAAGGAACACACCCATTATCACGAAATCACATTAGGATTCTGTTTTTAACCTGTTCCTTAAAACACTAGTGCTTAGGAAATCTATTGGAGGCAGAAGCAGTCAAGTGTATCTTAGGGTTAAGGTTAGGGTTAGGGTGAGGGTTAGGGTATGGCTTAGGGTACGGGTTCGGGGAGGGGTTCGGGTAGGGCGTAGGGTATGGGTTTGGGTTAGGGTTAGGGTTAGCGTTAGGTTTAGGGCTCGGTTTAGGGTACGGGTTAGGATTAGGGTACGCGTTAGGGTTAGGGTAGGGGTTAGGGTTAGGGTACGCGTTAGGGTGGGAGTAGTTATTAAACCTATCACACTCTCTAGATACCCCTTAGCACGTAAAGGAATATTATTTGGGGGTCCAGCCATGGAGAAGAGTTTAGACACGAGGAGAAGATAAGGAACACACCCATTATCACGAAATCACATTAGGATTCTCTTTTTAACCTGTTCCTTAAAACACTAGTGCTTAGGAAATCTATTGGAGGCAGAAGCAGTCAAGGGTAGCTTAGGGTTAGGGTTAGGGTTAGGGTGAGGGTTAGGGTACGGCTTAGGGTACGGGTTGGTGAGGGGTTCGGGTAGAGCGTAGGGTATGGGTTAGGGTTAGGGTTAGGGCTAGTGTTAGGTTTAGGGCTCGGTTTAGGGTACGGGTTAGGATTAGGGTACGCGTTAGGGTTAGGGTAGGGGTTAGGGTTAGGGTACGCGTTAGGGTGAGGGTAGTTATTAAACCTATCCCACTCTCTAGATACCCCTTAGCACTTAAAGGAATATTATTTGGGGGTCCAGCCATGGAGAAGAGTTTAGACACTAGGAGAAGATAAGGAACACACCCGTTATCAAGAAATCACATTAGGATTCTCTTTTTAACCTGTTCCTTAAAACACTAGTGCTTAGGAAATCTATTGGAGGCAGAAGCCGTCAAGGGTAGCTTAGGGTTAGGGTTAGGGTTAGGGTGAGGGTTAGGGTACGGCTTAGGGTACGGGTTCGGGGAGGGGTTCGGGTAGGGCGTAGGGTATGGGTTAGGGTTAGGGTTAGGGTTAGTGTTAGGGTTAGGGCTCGGTTTAGGGTACGGTTTAGGATTAGGGTACGCGTTAGGGTTAGGGTAGGGGTTAGGGTTAGTGTACGCGTTAGGGTGAGGGTAGTTATTAAACCTATCCCACTCTCTAGATACCCCTTAGCACGTACAGGAATATTATTGGGGGTCCAGCCATGGAGAAGAGTTTAGACACTAGGAGAAGATAAGGAACACACCCATTATCACGAAATCACATTAGGATTCTCTTTTTAACCTGTTCCTTAAAACACTAGTGCTTACGAAATCTATTGGAGGCAGAAGCCGTCAAGGGTAGCTTAGCGTTAGGGTTAGGGTTAGGGTGAGGGTTAGGGTACGGCTTAGGGTGCGGGTTCGGGGAGGGGTTCGGGTAGGGCGTAGGGTATGGGTTAGGAATAGGGTTAGGGCTACTGTTAGGGTTAGGGCTCGGTTTAGGGTACGGGTTAGGATTAGGGTACGCGTTAGTGTTAGGGTAGGGGTTAGGGTTAGTGTACGCGTTAGGGTGAGGGTAGTTACTAAACCTATCCCACTCTCTAGATACCCCTTAGCACGTAAAGGAATATTATTTGGGGGTCCAGCCATGGAGAAGAGTTTAGACACTAGGAGAAGATAAGGAACACACCCATTATCAAGAAATCACATTAGGATTCTCTTTTTAACCTGTTCCTTAAAACACTAGTGCTTAGGAAATCTATTGGAGGCAGAAGCAGTCAAGGGTAGCTTAGGGTTAGGGTGAGGGTTAGGGTACGGCTTAGGGTACGGGTTCAGGGAGGGGTTCGGGTAGGGCGTAGGGTATTGGTTAGGGTTAGGGTTAGGTCTAGTGTTAGGGTTAGGGCTCGGTTTAGGGTACGGGTTAGGATTAGGGTACGCGCTAGGGTTAGGGTAGGGGTTAGAGTTAGGGTACGCGTTAGGGTGAGGGTAGTTATTAAACCTATTCCACTCTCTAGATACCCCTTAGCACGTAAAGGAATATTGTTTGGGGGTCCAGCCATGGAGAAGAGTTTAGAAACTAGGAGAAGATAAGGAACACACCCATTATCACGAAATCATATTAAGATTCTCTTTTTAACCTGTTCCTTAAAACACTAGTGCTTAGGAAATCTATTGGAGGCAGAAGCAGTCAAGGGTAGCTTAGGGTTAGTGTTAGGGTTAGGGTGAGGGCTAGGGTATGGCTTAGGGTACGGGTTCGGGGAGGGGTTCGGGTAGGGGGTAGGGTATGGGTTAGGGATAGGGTTAGGGCTAGTGTTAGGTTTAGGGCTCGATTTAGGGTACGGGTTAGGATTAGGGTATGCGTTAGGGATAGGGTAGGCGTTAGGGTTAGGGTACGCGTTAGGGTGAGGGTAGTTATTACACCTATCCCACTCTCTAGATAACCCTTAGCACGTAAAGGAATATTATTTGGGGGTCCAGCCATGGAGAAGAGTTTAGACACGAGGAGAAGATAAGGAACACACCCATTATCAAGAAATCACATTAGGATTCTCTTTTTAACCTGTTCCTTAAAACACTAGTGCTTAGGAAATCTATTGGAGGCAGAAGCAGTCAAGGGTAGCTTAGGGTTAGGGTTAGGGTTAGGGTGAGGGTTAGGGTACGGGTTCGGGGAGGGGTTCGGGTAGGGCGTAGGGTATTGGTTAGGGTTAGGGTTAGGGCTAGTGTTAGGGTTAGGGCTCGGTTTAGGGTACGGGTTAGGATTAGGGTACGCGTTAGGGTTAGGGTAGGGGTTAGGGTTAGGGAACGCGTTAGGGTGAGGGTAGTTATTAAACCTATCCCACTCTCTAGATACCCCTTAGCACGTAAAGGAATATTATTTGGGGGTCCAGCCATGGAGAAGAGTTTAGACACGAGGAGAAGATAAGGAACACACCCATTATCAAGAAATCACATTAGGATTCTCTTTTTAACCTGTTCCTTAAAACACTAGTGCTTAGGAAATCTATTGGAGGCAGAAGCCATCAAGGGTAGCTTAGGGTTAGGGTTAGGTTTAGGGTGAGGGTTAGGGTACGGCTTAGGGTACGGGTTCGGGGAGGGGTTCGGGTAGGGCGTAGGGTATGGGTTAGGGTTAGGGTTAGGGTTCGTGTTATGGTTAGGGCTCTGTTTAGGGTACGGGTTAGGATTAGGGTATGCGTTAGATTTAGGGTAGGGGTTAGGGTTAGTGTACGCGTTAGGGTGAGGGTAGTTATTAAACCTATCCCACTCTCTAGATACCCCTTAGCACGTACAGGAATTTTATTGGGGGTCCAGCCATGGAGAAGAGTTTAGACACTAGGAGAAGATAAGGAACACACCCAATATCACGAAATCACATTAGGATTCTCTTTTTAACCTGTTCCTAAAAACACTAGTGCTTACGAAATCTTTTGGAGGCAGAAGCCGTCAAGGGTAGCTTAGGGTTAGGGTTAGGGTTAGGGTGAGGGTTAGGGTACGGCTTAGGGTACGGGTTCGGGGAGGGGTTCGGGTAGGGCGTAGGTTATGGGTTAGGGTTAGGGTTAGGGTTAGTGTTAGGGTTAGGGCTCGGTTTAGGGTACGGGTTAGGATTAGGGTACGCGTTAGGGTTAGGGTAGGGGTTAGGGTTAGGGCACGCGTTAGGGTGGGAGTAGTTATTAAACCTATCACACTCTCTAGATACCCCTTAGCACGTAAAGGAATATTATTTGGGGATCCAGCCATGGAGAAGAGTTTAGACACGAGGAGAAGATAAGGAACACACCCATTATCACGAAATCACATTAGGATTCTCTTTTTAACCTGTTCCTTAAAACACTAGTGCTTAGGAAATCTATTGGAGGCAGAAGCAGTCAAGGGTAGCTTAGGGTTAGGGTTAGGGTTACAGTGAGGGTTAGGGTACGGCTTAGGGTACGGGTTCGGGGAGGGGTTCGGGTAGAGCGTAGGGTATGGGTTAGGGTTAGGGTTAGGGCTAGTGTTAGGTTTAGGGCTCGGTTTAGGGTACGGGTTAGGATTAGGGTACGCGTTAGGGTTAGGGTAGGGGTTAGGGTTAGGGTACGCTTTAGGGTGAGGGTAGTTATTAAACCTATCCCACTCTCTAGATACCCCTTAGCACTTAAAGGAATATTATTTGGGGGTCCAGCTATGGAGAAGAGTTTAGACACGAGGAGAAGATAAGGAACACACCCATTATCAAGAAATCACATTAGGATTCTCTTTTTAACCTGTTCCTTAAAACACTAGTGCTTAGGAAATCTATTGGAGGCAGAAGCAGTCAAGGGTAGCTTAGGGTTAGGGTTAGGGTTAGGGTGAGGGTTAGGGTATGGCTTAGGGTACGGGTTCGGGGAGGGGTTCGGGTAGGGCGTAGGGTATGGGTTAGGGTTAGGGTTAGGGTTAGTGTTAGGGTTAGGGCTCGGTTTAGGTTACGGGTTAGGATTAGGGTACGCGTTAGTGTTAGGGTAGGGGTTAGGGTTAGGGTACGCGATAGGGTGAGGTTAGTTTTTAAACCTATCCCACTCTCTAGATACCCCTTAGCACGTAAAGGAATATTATTTGGGGGTCCAGCCATGGAGAAGAGTTTAGACACTAGGAGAAGATAAGGAACACACCCATTATCAAGAAATCACATTAGGATTCTCTTTTTTACCTGTTCCTTAAATCACTAGTGCTTAGGAAATCTATTGGAGGCAGAAGCATTCAAGGGTAGCTTAGGGTTAGGGTTAGGGTTAGGGGGAGGGTTAGGGTACGGCTTAGGGTACGGGTTCGGGGAGGGTTTCGGGTAGGGCGTAGGGTATTGGTTAGGGTTAGTGTTAGGGCTAGTGTTAGGGTTAGGGCTCGGTTTAGGGTACGGGTTAGGATTAGGGTACGCGTTAGGGTTAGGGTAGGGGTTAGGGTTAGGGAACGCGTTAGGGTGAGGGTAGTTATTAAACCTATCCCACTCTCTAGATACCCCTTAGCACGTAAAGGAATATTATTTGGGGGTCCAGCCATGGAGAACAGTTTAGACACGAGGAGAAGATAAGGAACACACCCATTATCAAGAAATCACATTAGGATTCTCTTTTTAAACTGTTCCTTAAAACACTAGTGCTTAGGAAATCTATTGGAGGCAGAAGCCGTCAAGGGTAGCTTAGGGTTAGGGTTAGGGTTAGGGTGAGGTTTAGGGTACGGTTTAGGGTACGGGTTCAGGGAGGGGTTCGGGTAGGGCGTAGGGTATGGGTTAGGGTTAGGGTTAGAATTAGTGTTAGGGTTAGGGCTCGGTTTAGGGTACGGGTTAGGATTAGGGTACGCGCTAGGGTTAGGGTAAGGGTTAGGGTTAGGGTACGCGTTAGGTTGAGGGTAGTTATTAAACCTATCCCACTCTCTAGATACCCCTTAGCACGTAAAGGAATATTATTTGGGGGTCCAGCCATGGAGAAGAGTTTAGACACTAGGAGAAGATAAGGAACACACCCATCATGACGAAATCACATTAGGATTCTCTTTTTAACCTGGTCCTTAAAACACTACTGCTTAGGAAATCTATTGGAGGCAGAAGCAGTCAAGGGTAGCTTAGGGTTAGGGTTAGGGTTAGGGTGAGGGCTAGGGTATGGCTTAGGGTACGGGTTCGGGGAGGGGTTCGGGTAGGGCGTAGGGTATGGGTTAGGGTTAGGGTTAGGGTTATTGTTATGGTTAGGGCTCGGTTTAGGGTACGGGTTAGGATTAGGGTACGCGTTAGGGTTAGGGTAGGGGTTAGGGTTAGGGTACGTGTTAGGGTGAGGGTAGTTATTAAACCTATCACACTCTCTAGATACCCCTTAGCACATAAAGGAATATTATTTGGGGGTCCAGCCATGGAGAAGAGTTTAGACACGAGGAGAAGATAAGGAACACACCCATTATCACGAAATCACATTAGGATTCTCTTTTTAACCTGTTCCTTAAAACACTAGTGCTTAGGAAATCTATTGGAGGCAGAAGCAGTCAAGGGTAGCTTAGGGTTAGGGTGAGGGTTAGGGTACGGCTTAGGGTACGGGTTCGGGGAGGGGTTCGGGTAGGGCGTAGGGTATTGGTTAGGGTTAGGGTTAGGGCTAGTGTTAGTGTTAGGGCTCGGTTTAGGGTACGGGTTAGGATTAGGGTACGCGTTAGGGTTAGGGTAGGGGTTAGGGTTAGGGAACGCGTTAGGGTGAGGGTAGTTATTAAACCTATCCCACTCTCTAGATACCCCTTAGCACGTAAAGGAATATTATTTGGGGGTCCAGCCATCGAGAAGAGTTTAGACACGAGGAGAAGATAAGGAACACACCCATTATCAAGAAATCACATTAGGATTCTCTTTTTAACCTGTTCCTTAAAACACTAGTGCTTAGGAAAACTATTGGAGGCAGAAGCAGTCAAGGGAAGCTTAGGGTTAGGGTTAGGGTTAGGGTTAGGGTGAGGGTTAGGGTACGGTTTAGGGTACGGGTTCAGGGAGGGGTTCGGGTAGGGCGTAGGGTATGGGTTAGGGTTAGGGTTAGAGTTAGTGTTAGGGTTAGGGCTCGGTTTAGGGTACGGGTTAGGATTAGGGTACGCGCTAGGGTTAGGGTAGGGGTTAGAGTTAGGGTACGCATTAGGGTGAGGGTAGTTATTAAACCTATTCCACTCTCTAGATACCCCTTAGCACGTAAAGGAATATTGTTTGGGGGTCCAGCCATGGAGAAGAGTTTAGAAATTAGGAGAAGATAAGGAACACACCCATTATCACGAAATCATATTAAGATTCTCTTTTTAACCTGTTCCTTAAAACACTAGTGCTTAGGAAATCTATTGGAGGCAGAAGCAGTCAAGGGTAGCTTAGGGTTAGTGTTAGGGTTAGGGTGAGGGCTAGGGTATGGCTTAGGGTACGGGTTCGGGGAGGGGTTCGGGTAGGGCGTAGGGTATGGTTTAGGGTTAGGGTTAGGGCTAGTGTTAGGTTTAGGGCTCGGTTTAGGGTACGGGTTAGGATTAGGGTATGCGTTAGGGTTAGGGTAGGCGTTAGGGTTAGGGTACGCGTTAGGGTGAGGGTAGTTATTAAACCTATCCCACTCTCTAGATAACCCTTAGCACGTAAAGGAATATTATTTGGGGGTCCAGCCATGGAGAAGAGTTTAGACACGAGGAGAAGATAAGGAACACACCCATTATCAAGAAATCACATTAGGATTCTCTTTTTAACCTGTTCCTTAAAACACTAGTGCTTAGGAAATCTATTGGAGGCAGAAGCAGTCAAGGGTAGCTTAGGGTTAGGGTTAGGGTTAGGGTGAGGGTTAGGGTACGGCTTAGGTTACGGGTTCGGGGAGGGGTTCGGGTAGGGCGTAGGGTATGGGTTAGGTTTAGGGTTAGGGTTAGTGTTAGGGTTAGGGCTCAGTTAAGGGTACGGGTTAGGATTAGGGTACGCGTTAGTGTTAGGGTAGTGGTTAGGGTTAGGGTACGCTTTAGGGTGAGGGTAGTTATTAAACCTATCCCACTCTCTAGATACCCCTTAGCACGTAAAGGAATATTATTTGGGGGTCCAGCCATGGAGAAGAGTTTAGACACTAGGAGAAGATAAGGAACACACCCATTATCAAGAAATCACATTAGGATTCTCTTTTTAACCTGTTCCTTAAAACACTAGTGCTTAGGAAATCTATTGGAGGCAGAAGCCATCAAGGGTAGCTTAGGGTTAGGGTTAGGGTTAGGGTGAGGGTTAGGGTATGGCTTAGGGTACGGGTTCGGGGAGGGGTTCGGGTAGGGCGTAGGGTATGGGTTAGGGTTAGGGTTAGGGTTAGTGTTATGGTTAGGGCTCGGTTTAGGGTACGGGTTAGGATTAGGGTATGCGTTAGATTTAGGGTAGGGGTTAGGGTTAGGGTACGCGTTAGGGTGAGGGTAGTTATTAAACCTATCCCACTCTCTAGATACCCCTTAGCACTTAAAGGAATATTATTTGGGGGTCCAGCCATGGAGAAGAGTTTAGACACTAGGAGAAGATAAGGAACACACCCATTATCAAGAAATCACATTAGGATTCTCTTTTTAACCTGTTCCTTAAAACACTAGTGCTTAGGAAATCTATTGGAGGCAGAAGCCGTCAAGGGTAGCTTAGGGTTAGGGTTAGGGTTAGGGTGAGGGTTAGGGTACGGCTTAGGGTACGGGTTCGGGGAGGGGTTCGGGTAGGGCGTAGGGTATGGGTTAGGGTTAGGGTTAGGGTTAGGGCTCGGTTTAGGGTACGGGTTAGGATTAGGGTACGCGTTAGGGTTAGGGTAGGGGTTAGGGTTAGTGTACGCGTTAGGGTGAGGGTAGTTATTAAACCTATCCCACTCTCTAGATACCCCTTAGCACGTACAGGAATATTATTGGGGGTCCAGCCATGGAGAAGAGTTTAGACACTAGGAGAAGATAAGGAACACACCCATTATCACGAAATCACATTAGGATTCTCTTTTTAACCTGTTCCTTAAAACACTAGTGCTTACGAAATCTATTGGAGGCAGAAGCCGTCAAGGGTAGCTTAGCGTTAGGGTTAGGGTTAGGGTGAGGGTTAGGGTACGGCTTAGGGTACGGGTTCGGGGAGGGGTTCGGGTAGGGCGTAGGGTATGGGTTAGGAATAGGGTTAGGGCTAGTGTTAGGGTTAGGGCTCGGTTTAGGGTATGGGTTAGGATTAGGGTACGCGTTAGGGTTAGGGTAGGGGTTAGGGTTAGGGTACGCGTTAGGGTGGGGGTAGTTATTAAACCTATCACACTCTCTAGATACCCCTTAGCACGTAAAGGATTATTATTTGGGGGTCCAGCCATGGAGAAGAGTTTAGACACGAGGAGAAGATAATGAATACACCCATTATCAAGAAATCACATTAGGATTCTCTTTTTCACCTGTTCCTTAAAACACTAGTGCTTAGGAAATCTATTGGAGGCATAAGCAGTCAAGGGTAGCTTAGGGTTAGGGTTAGGGTTAGGGTGAGGGTTAGGGTATGGCTTAGGGTACGGGTTCGGGGAGGGGTTCGGGTAGGGCGTAGGGTATGGGTTAGGGTTAGGGTTAGGGTTAGTGTTAGGGTTAGGGCTCGGTTTAGGTTACGGGTTAGGATTAGGATACGCGTTAGTGTTAGGGTAGGGGTTAGGGTTAGGGTACGCGATAGGGTGAGGTTAGTTATTAAACCTATCCCACTCTCTAGATACCCCTTAGCACGTAAAGGAATATTATTTGGGGGTCCAGCCATGGAGAAGAGTTTAGACACTAGGAGAAGATAAGGAACACACCCATTATCAAGAAATCACATTAGGATTCTCTTTTTAACCTGTTCCTTAAAACACTAGTGCTTAGGAAATCTATTGGAGGCAGAAGCATTCAAGGGTAGCTTAGGGTTAGGGTTAGGGTTAGGGGGAGGGTTAGGATACGGCTTAGGGTACGGGTTCGGGGAGGATTTCGGGTAGGGCGTAGGGTATTTGTTAGGGTTAGGGTTAGGGCTAGTGTTAGGGTTAGGGCTCGGTTTAGGGTACGGGTTAGGATTAGGGTACGCGTTAGGGTTAGGGTAGGGGTTAGGGTTAGGGAACGCGTTAGGGTGAGGGTAGTTATTAAACCTATCCCACTCTCTAGATACCCCTTAGCACGTAAAGGAATATTATTTGGGGGTCCAGCCATGGAGAACAGTTTAGACACGAGGAGAAGATAAGGAACACACCCATTATCAAGAAATCACATTAGGATTCTCTTTTTAAACTGTTCCTTAAAACACTAGTGCTTAGGAAATCTATTGGAGGCAGAAGCCGTCAAGGGTAGCTTAGGGTTAGGGTTAGGGTTAGGGTGAGGTTTAGGGTACGGTTTAGAGTACGGGTTCAGGGAGGGGTTCGGGTAGGGCGTAGGGTATGGGTTAGGGTTAGGGTTAGAATTAGTGTTAGGGTTAGGGCTCGGTTTAGGGTACGGGTTAGGATTAGGGTACGCGCTAGGGTTAGGGTAAGGGTTAGGGTTAGGGTACGCGTTAGGTTGAGGGTAGTTATTAAACCTATCCCACTCTCTAGATACCCCTTAGCACGTAAAGGAATATTATTTGGGGGTCCAGCCATGGAGAAGAGTTTAGACACTAGGAGAAGATAAGGAACACACCCATCATGACGAAATCACATTAGGATTCTCTTTTTAACCTGGTCCTTAAAACACTACTGCTTAGGAAATCTATTGGAGGCAGAAGCAGTCAAGGGTAGCTTAGGGTTAGGGTTAGGGTTAGGGTGAGGGCTAGGGTATGGCTTAGGGTACGGGTTCGGGGAGGGGTTCGGGTAGGGCGTAGGGTATGGGTTAGGGTTAGGGTTAGGGTTAGTGTTATGGTTAAGGCTCGGTTTAGGGTACGGGTTAGGATTAGGGTACGCGTTAGGGTTAGGGTAGGGGTTAGGGTTAGGGTACGTGTTAGTGTGAGGGTAGTTATTAAACCTATCACACTCTCTAGATACCCCTTAGCACATAAAGGAATATTATTTGGGGGTCCAGCCATGGAGAAGAGTTTAGACACGAGGAGAAGATAAGGAACACACCCATTATCACGAAATCACATTAGGATTCTCTTTTTAACCTGTTCCTTAAAACACTAGTGCTTAGGAAATCTATTGGAGGCAGAAGCCGTCAAGGGTAGCTTAGGGTTAGGGTTAAGGTTAGGGTGAGGGTTAGGGTACGGCTTAGGGTACGGGTTCGGGGAGGGGTTCGGGTAGGGCGTAGGGTATGGGTTAGGGTTAGGGTTAGGGTTAGTGTTAGGGTTAGGGCTCGGTTTAGGGTACGGGTTAGGATTAGGGTACGCGTTAGTGTTAGGGTAGGGGTTAGGGTTAGTGTACGCGTTAGGGTGAGGGTAGTTATTAAACCTATCCCACTCTCTAGATACCCCTTAGCACGTACAGGAATATTATTGGGGGTCCAACAATGGAGAAGAGTTTAGACACTAGGAGAAGATAAGGAACACACCCATTATCACGAAATCACTTTAGGATTCTCTTTTTAACCTGTTCCTTAAAACACTAGTGCTTAGGAAATCTATTGGAGGCAGAAGCAGTCAAGGGTAGCTTAGGGTTAGGGTGAGGGTTAGGGTACGGCTTAGGGTACGGGTTCGGGGAGGGGTTCGGGTAGGGCGTAGGGTATTGGTTAGGGTTAGGGTTAGGGCTAGTGTTAGTGTTAGGGCTCGGTTTAGGGTACGGGTTAGGATTAGGGTACGCGTTAGGGTTAGGGTAGGGGTTAGGGTTAGGGAACGCGTTACTGTGAGGGTAGTTATTAAACCTATCCCACTCTCTAGATACCCCTTAGCACGTAAAGGAATATTATTTGGGGGTCCAGCCATGGAGAACAGTTTAGACACGAGGAGAAGATAAGGAACACACCCATTATCAAGAAATCACATTAGGATTCTCTTTTTAAACTGTTCCTTAAAACACTAGTGCTTAGGAAATCTATTGGAGGCAGAAGCCGTCAAGGGTAGCTTAGGGTTAGGGTTAGGGTTAGGGTGAGGTTTAGGGTACGGTTTAGAGTACGGGTTCAGGGAGGGGTTCGGGTAGGGCGTAGGGTATGGGTTAGGGTTAGGGTTAGAATTAGTGTTAGGGTTAGGGCTCGGTTTAGGGTACGGGTTAGGATTAGGGTACGTGCTAGGGTTAGGGTAAGGGTTAGGGTTAGGGTACGCGTTAGGTTGAGGGTAGTTATTAAACCTATCCCACTCTCTAGATACCCCTTAGCACGTAAAGGAATATTATTTGGGGGTCCAGCCATGGAGAAGAGTTTAGACACGAGGAGAAGATAAGGAACACACCCATCATGACGAAATCACATTAGGATTCTCTTTTTAACCTGGTCCTTAAAACACTACTGCTTAGGAAATCTATTGGAGGCAGAAGCAGTCAAGGGTAGCTTAGGGTTAGGGTTAGGGTTAGGGTGAGGGCTAGGGTATGGCTTAGGGTACGGGTTCGGGGAGGGGTTCGGGTAGGGCGTAGGGTATGGGTTAGGGTTAGGTTTAGGGTTAGTGTTATGGTTAGGGCTCGGTTTAGGGTACGGGTTAGGATTAGGGTACGCGTTAGGGTTAGTGTAGGGGTTAGGGTTAGGGTACGTGTTAGTGTGAGGGTAGTTATTAAACCTATCACACTCTCTAGATACCCCTTAGCACATAAAGGAATATTATTTGGGGGTCCAGCCATGGAGAAGAGTTTAGACACGAGGAGAAGATAAGGAACACACCCATTATCACGAAATCACATTAGGATTCTCTTTTTAACCTGTTCCTTAAAACACTAGTGCTTAGGAAATCTATTGGAGGCAGAAGCCGTCAAGGGTAGCTTAGGGTTAGGGTTAAGGTTAGGGTGAGGGTTAGGGTACGGCTTAGGGTACGGGTTCGGGGAGGGGTTCGGGTAGGGCGTAGGGTATGGGTTAGGGTTAGGGTTAGGGTTAGTGTTAGGGTTAGGGCTCGGTTTAGGGTACGGGTTAGGATTAGGGTATGCGTTAGTGTTAGGGTAGGGGTTAGGGTTAGTGTACGCGTTAGGGTGAGGGTAGTTATTAAACCTATCCCACTCTCTAGATACCCCTTAGCACGTACAGGAATATTATTGGGGGTCCAACAATGGAGAAGAGTTTAGACACTAGGAGAAGATAAGGAACACACCCATTATCACGAAATCACTTTAGGATTCTCTTTTTAACCTGTTCCTTAAAACACTAGTGCTTAGGAAATCTATTGGAGGCAGAAGCAGTCAAGGGTAGCTTAGGGTTAGGGTGAGGGTTAGGGTACGGCTTAGGGTACGGGTTCGGGGAGGGGTTCGGGTAGGTCGTAGGGTATTGGTTAGGGTTAGGGTTAGGGCTAGTGTTAGGGTTAGGGCTCGGTTTAGGGTACGGGTTAGGATTAGGGTACGCGTTAGGGTTAGGGTAGGGGTTAGGGTTAGGGAACGCGTTAGGGTGAGGGTAGTTATTAAACCTATCCCACTCTCTAGATACCCCTTAGCACGTAAAGGAATATTATTTGGGGGTCCAGCCATGGAGAAGAGTTTAGACACGAGGAGAAGATAAGGAACACACCCATTATCAAGAAATCACATTAGGATTCTCTTTTTAACCTGTTCCTTAAAACACTAGTGCTTAGGAAATCTATTGGAGGCAGAAGCAGTCAAGGGTAGCTTAGGGTTAGTTTTAGGGTTAGGGTGAGGGCTAGGGTATGGCTTAGGGTACGGGTTCGGGGAGGGGTTCGGGTAGGGCGTAGGGTATGGCTTAGGGTTAGGGTTAGGGCTAGTGTTAGGTTTAGGGCTCGGTTTAGGGTACGGGTTAGGATTAGGGTATGCGTTAGGGTTAGGGTAGGCGTTAGGGTTAGGGTACGCGTTAGGGTGAGGGTAGTTATTAAACCTATCCCACTCTCTAGATAACCCTTAGCACGTAAAGGAATATTATTTGGGGGTCCAGCCATGGAGAAGAGTTTAGACACGAGGAGAAGATAAGGAACACACCGATTATCAAGAAATCACATTAGGATTCTCTTTTTAACCTGTTCCTTAAAACACTAGTGCTTAGGAAATCTATTGGAGGCAGAAGCAGTCAAGGGTAGCTTAGGGTTAGGGTTAGGGTTAGGGTGAGGGTTAGGGTACGGGTTCGGGGAGGGGTTCGGGTAGGGCGTAGGGTATTGGTTAGGGTTAGGGTTAGGTCTAGTGTTAGGGTTAGGGCTCGGTTTAGGGTACGGGTTAGGATTAGGGTACGCGTTAGGGTTAGGGTAGGGGTTAGGGTTAGGGAACGCGTTAGGGTGAGGGTAGTTATTAAACCTATCCCACTCTCTAGATACCCCTTAGCACGTAAAGGAATATTATTTGGGGGTCCAGCCATGGAGAAGAGTTTAGACACGAGGAGAAGATAAGGAACACACCCATTATCACGAAATCACTTTAGGATTCTCTTTTTAACCTGTTCCTTAAAACACTAGTGCTTAGGAAATCTATTGGAGGCAGAAGCAGTCAAGGGTAGCTTAGGGTTACGGTTAGGGTTAGGGTGAGGGTTAGGGTACGGTTTAGGGTACGGGTTCAGGGAGGGTTTCGGGTAGGGCGTAGGGTATGGGTTAGGGTTAGGGTTAGAGTTAGTGTTAGGGTTAGGGCTCGGTTTAGGGTACGGGTTAGGATTAGGGTACGCGTTAGGGTTAGGGTAGGGGTTAGGGTTAGGGTACGCGTTAGGGTGAGGGTAGTTATTAAACCTATCCCACTCTCTAGATACCCCTTAGCACGTAAAGGAATATTACTTGGGTGTCCAGCCATGGAGAAGAGTTTGACACTAGGAGAAGATAAGGAACACACCCATTATCACGAAATCACATTAGGATTCTCTTTTTAACCTGCTCCTTAAAACACTAGTGCTTAGGAAATCTATTGGAGGCAGAAGCAGTCAAGGGTAGCTTAGGGTTAGGGTTAGGGTTAGGGTGAGGTTTAGGGTACGGCTTAGGGTACGGGTTCGGGGAGCGGTTCGGGTAGGGCGTAGGGTATGGGTTAGGGTTAGGGTTAGGGCTAGTGTTAGGTTTAGGGCTCGGTTTAGGGTACGGGTTAGGATTAGTGTACGCGTTAGGGTGAGGGTAGTTATTAAACCTATCCCACTCTCTAGATACCCCTTAGCACTTAAAGGAATATTATTTGGGGGTCCAGCCATGGAGAAGAGTTTAGACACGAGGAGAAGATAAGGAACACACCCATTATCACGAAATCACATTAGGATTCTCTTTTTAACCTGTTCCTTAAAACACTAGTGCTTACGAAATCTATTGGAGGCAGAAGCCGTCAAGGGTAGCTTAGGGTTAGGGTTAGGGTGAGGGCTAGGGTATGGCTTAGGGTACGGGTTCGGGGAGGGGTTCGGGTAGGGCGTAGGGTTTGGGTTAGGGTTAGGGTTAGGGCTAGTGTTAGGTTTAGGGCTCGGTTTAGGGTACGGGTTAGGATTAGGGTACGCGTTAGGGTTAGGATAGGGGTTAGGGTTATGGTACGCGTTAGGGTGAGGGTAGTTATTAAACCTATCCCACTCTCTAGATACCCCTTAGCACGTAAAGGAATATTATTTGGTGGTCCAGCCATGGAGAAGAGTTTAGACACGAGGAGAAGATAAGGAACACACCCATTATCAAGAAATCACATTAGGATTCTCTTTTTAACCTGTTCCTTAAAACACTAGTGCTTAGGAAATCTATTGGAGGCAGAAGCAGTCAAGGGTAGCTTAGGGTTAGGGTTAGGGTTAGGGTGAGGGTTAGGGTATGGCTTAGGGTACGGGTTCGGGGAGGGGTTCGGGTAGAGCGTAGGCTATTGGTTAGGGTTAGGTTTAGGGCTCGGTTTAGGGTACGGGTTAGGATTAGGGTACGAGTTAGGGTTAGGGTAGGGGTTAGGGTTAGTGTACGCGTTAGGGTGAGGGTAGTTATTAAACCTATCCCACTCTCTAGATACCCCTTAGCACGTACAGGAATATTATTGGGGGTCCAGCCATGGAGAAGAGTTTAGACACTAGGAGAAGATAAGGAACACACCCATTATCACGAAATCACATTAGGATTCTCTTTTTAACCTGTTCCTTAAAACACTAGTGCTTAGGAAATCTATTGGAGGCAGAAGCCGTCAAGGGTAGCTTAGGGTTAGGGTTAGGTTTAGGGTGAGGGTTAGGGTACGGTTTAGGGTACGGGTTCGGGGAGGGGTTCGGGTAGGGCGTAGGGTATGGGTTAGGGTTAGGGTTAGGGCTAGTGTTAGGTTTAGGGCTCGGTTTAGGGTACGGGTTAGGATTAGGGTACGCGTTAGGGTTAGGGTAGGGGTTAGGGTTAGTGTACGCGTTAGGGTGAGGGTAGTTATTAAACCTATCCTACTCTCTAGATACCCCTTAGCACGTAAAGGAATATTATTTGGGGGTCCAGCCATGGAGAAGATTTTAGACACTAGGAGAAGATAAGGAACACACCCATTATCAGGAAATCACATTAGGATTCTCTTTTTAACCTGTTCCTTAAAACACTAGTGCTTAGGAAATCTATTGGAGGCAGAAGCCGTCAAGGGTAGCTTAGGGTTAGGGTTAGGGTTAGGGTGAGGGTTAGGGTACGGCTTAGGGTACGGGTTTGGGGAGGGGTTCGGGTAGGGCGTAGGCTATGGGTTAGGGTTAGGGTTAGGGTTAGTGTTAGGGTTAGGGCTTGGTTTAGGGTACGGGTTAGGATTAGGGTACGCGTTAGGGTTAGGGTAGGGGTTAGTGTTAGGGTATGCGATAGGGTGAGGTTAGTTATTAAAACTATCCCACTCTCTAGATACCCCTTAGCACGTAAAGGAATATTATTTGGGGGTCCAGCCATGGAGAAGAGTTTAGACACTAGGAGAAGATAAGGAACACACCCATTATCAAGAAATCACATTAGGATTCTCTTTTTAACCTGTTCCTTAAAACACTAGTGCTTAGGAAATCTATTGGAGGAAGAAGCAGTCAAGGGTAGCTTAGGGTTAGGGTTAGGGTTAGGGTGAGGGTTAGGGTACGACTTAGGGTACGGGTTCGGGGAGGGGTTCGGGTAGGGCGTAGGGTATGGGTTAGGGTTAGGGTTAGGGTTAGTGTTATGGTTAGGGCTCGGTTTAGGGTACGGGTTAGGATTAGGGTACGCGTTAGGGTTAGGGTATGGGTTAGGGTTAGGGTACGTGTTAGGGTGAGGGTAGTTATTAAACCAAGCACACTCTCTAGATACCCCTTAGCACATAAAGGAATATTATTTGGGGGTCCAGTCATGGAGAAGAGTTTAGACACGAGGAGAAATAAGGAACACACCCATTATCACGAAATCACATTAGGATTCTCTTTTTAACCTGTTCCTTAAAACACTAGTGCTTAGGAAATCTATTGGAGGCAGAAGCAGTCAAGGGTAGCTTAGGGTTAGGGTTAGGGTTAGGGTGAGGGTTAGGGTATGGCTTAGGGTACGGGTTCGGGGAGGGGTTCGGGTAGGGCGTAGGGTATGGTTTAGGGTTAGGGTTAGGGCTAGTGTTAGGTTTAGGGCTCGGTTTAGGGTACGGGTTAGGATTAGTGTACGCGTTAGGGTTAGGGTAGGGGTTAGGGTTAGGGTACGCGTTAGGGTGAGGGTAGTTTTTTAAACCTATCCCACTCTCTAGATACCCCTTAGCACTTAAAGGAATATTATTTGGGGGTCCAGCC
This sequence comes from Balaenoptera acutorostrata, assembly GCF_949987535.1. Lineage (NCBI taxonomy): Eukaryota > Metazoa > Chordata > Mammalia > Artiodactyla > Balaenopteridae > Balaenoptera > Balaenoptera acutorostrata. The sequence continues at coordinate 67,333 of NW_026645505.1, read as the reverse complement.
ATGGAGAAGAGTTTAGACACGAGGAGAAGATAAGGAACACACCCATTATCAAGAAATCACATTAGGATTCTCTTTTTAACCTGTTCCTTAAAACACTAGTGCTTAGGAAATCTATTGGAGGAAGAAGCAGTCAAGGGTAGCTTAGGGTTAGGGTTAGGGTTAGGGTGAGGGTTAGGGTACGACTTAGGGTACGGGTTCGGGGAGGGGTTCGTGTAGGGCGTAGGGTATGGGTTAGGGTTAGGGTTAGGGTTAGTGTTAGGGTTAGGGCTCGGTTAAGGGTACGGGTTAGGATTAGTGTATGCGTTAGTGTTAGGGTAGTGGTTAGGGTTAGGGTACGCTTTAGGGTGAGGTTAGTTATTAAACCTATCCCACACTCTAGATACCCCTTAGCACGTAAAGTAATATTATTTGGGGGTCCAGCCATGGAGAAGACTTTAGACACTAGGAGAAGATAAGGAACACACCCATTATCAAGAAATCACATTAGGATACTCTTTTTAACCTGTTCCTTAAAACACTAGTGCTTAGGAAATCTATTGGAGGCAGAAGCCGTCAAGGGTAGCTTAGGGTTAGGGTTAGGGTTAGGGTGAGGGTTAGGGTACGGTTTAGGGTACGGGTTCAGGGAGGGTTTCGGGTAGGGCGTAGGGTATGGGTTAGGGTTAGGGTTAGAGTTAGTGTTAGGGTTAGGGCTCGGTTTAGGGTACGGGTTAGGATTAGGGTACGCGTTAGGGTTAGGGTAGGGGTTAGGGTTAGGGTACGCGTTAGGGTGAGGGTAGTTATTAAACCTATCCCACTTTCTAGATACCCCTTATCACCTAAAGGAATATTACTTGGGGGTCCAGCCTTGGAGAAGAGTTTAGACACTAGGAGAAGATAAGGAACACACCCATTATCACGAAATCACATTAGGATTCTGTTTTTAACCTGTTCCTTAAAACACTAGTGCTTAGGAAATCTATTGGAGGCAGAAGCAGTCAAGTGTATCTTAGGGTTAAGGTTAGGGTTAGGGTGAGGGTTAGGGTATGGCTTAGGGTACGGGTTCGGGGAGGGGTTCGGGTAGGGCGTAGGGTATGGGTTAGGGTTAGGGTTAGGGTTAGCGTTAGGTTTAGGGCTCGGTTTAGGGTACGGGTTAGGATTAGGGTACGCGTTAGGGTTAGGGTAGGGGTTAGGGTTAGGGTACGCGTTAGGGTGGGAGTAGTTATTAAACCTATCACACTCTCTAGATACCCCTTAGCACGTAAAGGAATATTATTTGGGGGTCCAGCCATGGAGAAGAGTTTAGACACGAGGAGAAGATAAGGAACACACCCATTATCACGAAATCACATTAGGATTCTCTTTTTAACCTGTTCCTTAAAACACTAGTGCTTAGGAAATCTATTGGAGGCAGAAGCAGTCAAGGGTAGCTTAGGGTTAGGGTTAGGGTTAGGGTGAGGGTTAGGGTACGGCTTAGGGTACGGGTTGGTGAGGGGTTCGGGTAGAGCGTAGGGTATGGGTTAGGGTTAGGGTTAGGGCTAGTGTTAGGTTTAGGGCTCGGTTTAGGGTACGGGTTAGGATTAGGGTACGCGTTAGGGTTAGGGTAGGGGTTAGGGTTAGGGTACGCGTTAGGGTGAGGGTAGTTATTAAACCTATCCCACTCTCTAGATACCCCTTAGCACTTAAAGGAATATTATTTGGGGGTCCAGCCATGGAGAAGAGTTTAGACACTAGGAGAAGATAAGGAACACACCCGTTATCAAGAAATCACATTAGGATTCTCTTTTTAACCTGTTCCTTAAAACACTAGTGCTTAGGAAATCTATTGGAGGCAGAAGCCGTCAAGGGTAGCTTAGGGTTAGGGTTAGGGTTAGGGTGAGGGTTAGGGTACGGCTTAGGGTACGGGTTCGGGGAGGGGTTCGGGTAGGGCGTAGGGTATGGGTTAGGGTTAGGGTTAGGGTTAGTGTTAGGGTTAGGGCTCGGTTTAGGGTACGGTTTAGGATTAGGGTACGCGTTAGGGTTAGGGTAGGGGTTAGGGTTAGTGTACGCGTTAGGGTGAGGGTAGTTATTAAACCTATCCCACTCTCTAGATACCCCTTAGCACGTACAGGAATATTATTGGGGGTCCAGCCATGGAGAAGAGTTTAGACACTAGGAGAAGATAAGGAACACAACCATTATCAATCACGAAATCACATTAGGATTCTCTTTTAACCTGTTCCTTAAAACACTAGTGCTTACGAAATCTATTGGAAGGCAGAAGCCGTCAAGGGTAGCTTAGCGTTAGGGTTAGGGTTAGGGTGAGGGTTAGGGTACGGCTTAGGGTTCGGGTTCGGGGAGGGGTTCGGGTAGGGCGTAGGGTATGGTTAGGAATAGGGTTAGGGCTACTGTTAGGGTAGGGCTCGGTTTAGGGTACGGGTTAGGATTAGGGTACGCGTTAGTGTTAGGGTAGGGGTTAGGGTTAGTGTACGCGTTAGGGTGAGGGTAGTTAACTAAACCTATCCCACTCTCTAGATACCCCTTAGCACGTAAAGGAATATTATTTGGGGGTCCAGCCATGGAGAAGAGTTTAGGACACTAGGAGAAGATAAGGAACACACCCATTATCAAGAAATCACATTAGGATTCTCTTTTTAACCTGTTCCTTAAAACACTAGTGCTTAGGAAATCTATTGGAGGCAGAAGCAGTCAAGGGTAGCTTAGGGTTAGGGTGAGGGTTAGGGTACGGCTTAGGGTACGGGTTCAGGGAGGGGTTCGGGTAGGGCGTAGGGTATTGGTTAGGTTAGGGTTAGGTCTAGTGTTAGGGTTAGGGCTCGGTTTAGGGTACGGGTTAGGATTAGGGTACCGCTAGGGGTAGGGTTAGGGGTTAGAGTTAGGGTACGCGTTAGGGTGAGGGTAGTTATTAAACCTATTCACTCTCTAGATACCCCTTAGCACGTAAAGGAATATTGTTTGGGGGTCCAGCCATGGAGAAGAGTTTAGAAACTAGGAGAAGATAAGGAACACACCCATTATCACGAAATCATATTAAGATTCTCTTTTTAACCTGTTCCTTAAAACACTAGTGCTTAGGAAATCTATTGGAGGCAGAAGCAGTCAAGGGTAGCTTAGGGTTAGTGTTAGGGTTAGGGTGAGGGCTAGGGTATGGCTTAGGGTACGGGTTCGGGGAGGGGTTCGGGTAGGGGGTAGGGTATGGGTTAGGGATAGGGTTAGGGCTAGTGTTAGGTTTAGGGCTCGATTTAGGGTACGGGTTAGGATTAGGGTATGCGTTAGGGTTAGGGTAGGCGTTAGGGTTAGGGTACGCGTTAGGGTGAGGGTAGTTATTACACCTATCCCACTCTCTAGATAACCCTTAGCACGTAAAGGAATATTATTTGGGGGTCCAGCCATGGAGAAGAGTTTAGACACGAGGAGAAGATAAGGAACACACCCATTATCAAGAAATCACATTAGGATTCTCTTTTTAACCTGTTCCTTAAAACACTAGTGCTTAGGAAATCTATTGGAGGCAGAAGCAGTCAAGGGTAGCTTAGGGTTAGGGTTAGGGTTAGGGTGAGGGTTAGGGTACGGGTTCGGGGAGGGGTTCGGGTAGGGCGTAGGGTATTGGTTAGGGTTAGGGTTAGGGCTAGTGTTAGGGTTAGGGCTCGGTTTAGGGTACGGGTTAGGATTAGGGTACGCGTTAGGGTTAGGGTAGGGGTTAGGGTTAGGGAACGCGTTAGGGTGAGGGTAGTTATTAAACCTATCCCACTCTCTAGATACCCCTTAGCACGTAAAGGAATATTATTTGGGGGTCCAGCCATGGAGAAGAGTTTAGACACGAGGAGAAGATAAGGAACACACCCATTATCAAGAAATCACATTAGGATTCTCTTTTTAACCTGTTCCTTAAAACACTAGTGCTTAGGAAATCTATTGGAGGCAGAAGCCATCAAGGGTAGCTTAGGGTTAGGGTTAGGTTTAGGGTGAGGGTTAGGGTACGGCTTAGGGTACGGGTTCGGGGAGGGGTTCGGGTAGGGCGTAGGGTATGGGTTAGGGTTAGGGTTAGGGTTCGTGTTATGGTTAGGGCTCTGTTTAGGGTACGGGTTAGGATTAGGGTATGCGTTAGATTTAGGGTAGGGGTTAGGGTTAGTGTACGCGTTAGGGTGAGGGTAGTTATTAAACCTATCCCACTCTCTAGATACCCCTTAGCACGTACAGGAATTTTATTGGGGGTCCAGCCATGGAGAAGAGTTTAGACACTAGGAGAAGATAAGGAACACACCCAATATCACGAAATCACATTAGGATTCTCTTTTTAACCTGTTCCTAAAAACACTAGTGCTTACGAAATCTTTTGGAGGCAGAAGCCGTCAAGGGTAGCTTAGGGTTAGGGTTAGGGTTAGGGTGAGGGTTAGGGTACGGCTTAGGGTACGGGTTCGGGGAGGGGTTCGGGTAGGGCGTAGGTTATGGGTTAGGGTTAGGGTTAGGGTTAGTGTTAGGGTTAGGGCTCGGTTTAGGGTACGGGTTAGGATTAGGGTACGCGTTAGGGTTAGGGTAGGGGTTAGGGTTAGGGCACGCGTTAGGGTGGGAGTAGTTATTAAACCTATCACACTCTCTAGATACCCCTTAGCACGTAAAGGAATATTATTTGGGGATCCAGCCATGGAGAAGAGTTTAGACACGAGGAGAAGATAAGGAACACACCCATTATCACGAAATCACATTAGGATTCTCTTTTTAACCTGTTCCTTAAAACACTAGTGCTTAGGAAATCTATTGGAGGCAGAAGCAGTCAAGGGTAGCTTAGGGTTAGGGTTAGGGTTACAGTGAGGGTTAGGGTACGGCTTAGGGTACGGGTTCGGGGAGGGGTTCGGGTAGAGCGTAGGGTATGGGTTAGGGTTAGGGTTAGGGCTAGTGTTAGGTTTAGGGCTCGGTTTAGGGTACGGGTTAGGATTAGGGTACGCGTTAGGGTTAGGGTAGGGGTTAGGGTTAGGGTACGCTTTAGGGTGAGGGTAGTTATTAAACCTATCCCACTCTCTAGATACCCCTTAGCACTTAAAGGAATATTATTTGGGGGTCCAGCTATGGAGAAGAGTTTAGACACGAGGAGAAGATAAGGAACACACCCATTATCAAGAAATCACATTAGGATTCTCTTTTTAACCTGTTCCTTAAAACACTAGTGCTTAGGAAATCTATTGGAGGCAGAAGCAGTCAAGGGTAGCTTAGGGTTAGGGTTAGGGTTAGGGTGAGGGTTAGGGTATGGCTTAGGGTACGGGTTCGGGGAGGGGTTCGGGTAGGGCGTAGGGTATGGGTTAGGGTTAGGGTTAGGGTTAGTGTTAGGGTTAGGGCTCGGTTTAGGTTACGGGTTAGGATTAGGGTACGCGTTAGTGTTAGGGTAGGGGTTAGGGTTAGGGTACGCGATAGGGTGAGGTTAGTTTTTAAACCTATCCCACTCTCTAGATACCCCTTAGCACGTAAAGGAATATTATTTGGGGGTCCAGCCATGGAGAAGAGTTTAGACACTAGGAGAAGATAAGGAACACACCCATTATCAAGAAATCACATTAGGATTCTCTTTTTTACCTGTTCCTTAAATCACTAGTGCTTAGGAAATCTATTGGAGGCAGAAGCATTCAAGGGTAGCTTAGGGTTAGGGTTAGGGTTAGGGGGAGGGTTAGGGTACGGCTTAGGGTACGGGTTCGGGGAGGGTTTCGGGTAGGGCGTAGGGTATTGGTTAGGGTTAGTGTTAGGGCTAGTGTTAGGGTTAGGGCTCGGTTTAGGGTACGGGTTAGGATTAGGGTACGCGTTAGGGTTAGGGTAGGGGTTAGGGTTAGGGAACGCGTTAGGGTGAGGGTAGTTATTAAACCTATCCCACTCTCTAGATACCCCTTAGCACGTAAAGGAATATTATTTGGGGGTCCAGCCATGGAGAACAGTTTAGACACGAGGAGAAGATAAGGAACACACCCATTATCAAGAAATCACATTAGGATTCTCTTTTTAAACTGTTCCTTAAAACACTAGTGCTTAGGAAATCTATTGGAGGCAGAAGCCGTCAAGGGTAGCTTAGGGTTAGGGTTAGGGTTAGGGTGAGGTTTAGGGTACGGTTTAGGGTACGGGTTCAGGGAGGGGTTCGGGTAGGGCGTAGGGTATGGGTTAGGGTTAGGGTTAGAATTAGTGTTAGGGTTAGGGCTCGGTTTAGGGTACGGGTTAGGATTAGGGTACGCGCTAGGGTTAGGGTAAGGGTTAGGGTTAGGGTACGCGTTAGGTTGAGGGTAGTTATTAAACCTATCCCACTCTCTAGATACCCCTTAGCACGTAAAGGAATATTATTTGGGGGTCCAGCCATGGAGAAGAGTTTAGACACTAGGAGAAGATAAGGAACACACCCATCATGACGAAATCACATTAGGATTCTCTTTTTAACCTGGTCCTTAAAACACTACTGCTTAGGAAATCTATTGGAGGCAGAAGCAGTCAAGGGTAGCTTAGGGTTAGGGTTAGGGTTAGGGTGAGGGCTAGGGTATGGCTTAGGGTACGGGTTCGGGGAGGGGTTCGGGTAGGGCGTAGGGTATGGGTTAGGGTTAGGGTTAGGGTTATTGTTATGGTTAGGGCTCGGTTTAGGGTACGGGTTAGGATTAGGGTACGCGTTAGGGTTAGGGTAGGGGTTAGGGTTAGGGTACGTGTTAGGGTGAGGGTAGTTATTAAACCTATCACACTCTCTAGATACCCCTTAGCACATAAAGGAATATTATTTGGGGGTCCAGCCATGGAGAAGAGTTTAGACACGAGGAGAAGATAAGGAACACACCCATTATCACGAAATCACATTAGGATTCTCTTTTTAACCTGTTCCTTAAAACACTAGTGCTTAGGAAATCTATTGGAGGCAGAAGCAGTCAAGGGTAGCTTAGGGTTAGGGTGAGGGTTAGGGTACGGCTTAGGGTACGGGTTCGGGGAGGGGTTCGGGTAGGGCGTAGGGTATTGGTTAGGGTTAGGGTTAGGGCTAGTGTTAGTGTTAGGGCTCGGTTTAGGGTACGGGTTAGGATTAGGGTACGCGTTAGGGTTAGGGTAGGGGTTAGGGTTAGGGAACGCGTTAGGGTGAGGGTAGTTATTAAACCTATCCCACTCTCTAGATACCCCTTAGCACGTAAAGGAATATTATTTGGGGGTCCAGCCATCGAGAAGAGTTTAGACACGAGGAGAAGATAAGGAACACACCCATTATCAAGAAATCACATTAGGATTCTCTTTTTAACCTGTTCCTTAAAACACTAGTGCTTAGGAAAACTATTGGAGGCAGAAGCAGTCAAGGGAAGCTTAGGGTTAGGGTTAGGGTTAGGGTTAGGGTGAGGGTTAGGGTACGGTTTAGGGTACGGGTTCAGGGAGGGGTTCGGGTAGGGCGTAGGGTATGGGTTAGGGTTAGGGTTAGAGTTAGTGTTAGGGTTAGGGCTCGGTTTAGGGTACGGGTTAGGATTAGGGTACGCGCTAGGGTTAGGGTAGGGGTTAGAGTTAGGGTACGCATTAGGGTGAGGGTAGTTATTAAACCTATTCCACTCTCTAGATACCCCTTAGCACGTAAAGGAATATTGTTTGGGGGTCCAGCCATGGAGAAGAGTTTAGAAATTAGGAGAAGATAAGGAACACACCCATTATCACGAAATCATATTAAGATTCTCTTTTTAACCTGTTCCTTAAAACACTAGTGCTTAGGAAATCTATTGGAGGCAGAAGCAGTCAAGGGTAGCTTAGGGTTAGTGTTAGGGTTAGGGTGAGGGCTAGGGTATGGCTTAGGGTACGGGTTCGGGGAGGGGTTCGGGTAGGGCGTAGGGTATGGGTTAGGGTTAGGGTTAGGGCTAGTGTTAGGTTTAGGGCTCGGTTTAGGGTACGGGTTAGGATTAGGGTATGCGTTAGGGTTAGGGTAGGCGTTAGGGTTAGGGTACGCGTTAGGGTGAGGGTAGTTATTAAACCTATCCCACTCTCTAGATAACCCTTAGCACGTAAAGGAATATTATTTGGGGGTCCAGCCATGGAGAAGAGTTTAGACACGAGGAGAAGATAAGGAACACACCCATTATCAAGAAATCACATTAGGATTCTCTTTTTAACCTGTTCCTTAAAACACTAGTGCTTAGGAAATCTATTGGAGGCAGAAGCAGTCAAGGGTAGCTTAGGGTTAGGGTTAGGTTTAGGGTGAGGGTTAGGGTACGGCTTAGGTTACGGGTTCGGGGAGGGGTTCGGGTAGGGCGTAGGGTATGGGTTAGGTTTAGGGTTAGGGTTAGTGTTAGGGTTAGGGCTCAGTTAAGGGTACGGGTTAGGATTAGGGTACGCGTTAGTGTTAGGGTAGTGGTTAGGGTTAGGGTACGCTTTAGGGTGAGGGTAGTTATTAAACCTATCCCACTCTCTAGATACCCCTTAGCACGTAAAGGAATATTATTTGGGGGTCCAGCCATGGAGAAGAGTTTAGACACTAGGAGAAGATAAGGAACACACCCATTATCAAGAAATCACATTAGGATTCTCTTTTTAACCTGTTCCTTAAAACACTAGTGCTTAGGAAATCTATTGGAGGCAGAAGCCATCAAGGGTAGCTTAGGGTTAGGGTTAGGGTTAGGGTGAGGGTTAGGGTATGGCTTAGGGTACGGGTTCGGGGAGGGGTTCGGGTAGGGCGTAGGGTATGGGTTAGGGTTAGGGTTAGGGTTAGTGTTATGGTTAGGGCTCGGTTTAGGGTACGGGTTAGGATTAGGGTATGCGTTAGATTTAGGGTAGGGGTTAGGGTTAGGGTACGCGTTAGGGTGAGGGTAGTTATTAAACCTATCCCACTCTCTAGATACCCCTTAGCACTTAAAGGAATATTATTTGGGGGTCCAGCCATGGAGAAGAGTTTAGACACTAGGAGAAGATAAGGAACACACCCATTATCAAGAAATCACATTAGGATTCTCTTTTTAACCTGTTCCTTAAAACACTAGTGCTTAGGAAATCTATTGGAGGCAGAAGCCGTCAAGGGTAGCTTAGGGTTAGGGTTAGGGTTAGGGTGAGGGTTAGGGTACGGCTTAGGGTACGGGTTCGGGGAGGGGTTCGGGTAGGGCGTAGGGTATGGGTTAGGGTTAGGGTTAGGGTTAGGGCTCGGTTTAGGGTACGGGTTAGGATTAGGGTACGCGTTAGGGTTAGGGTAGGGGTTAGGGTTAGTGTACGCGTTAGGGTGAGGGTAGTTATTAAACCTATCCCACTCTCTAGATACCCCTTAGCACGTACAGGAATATTATTGGGGGTCCAGCCATGGAGAAGAGTTTAGACACTAGGAGAAGATAAGGAACACACCCATTATCACGAAATCACATTAGGATTCTCTTTTTAACCTGTTCCTTAAAACACTAGTGCTTACGAAATCTATTGGAGGCAGAAGCCGTCAAGGGTAGCTTAGCGTTAGGGTTAGGGTTAGGGTGAGGGTTAGGGTACGGCTTAGGGTACGGGTTCGGGGAGGGGTTCGGGTAGGGCGTAGGGTATGGGTTAGGAATAGGGTTAGGGCTAGTGTTAGGGTTAGGGCTCGGTTTAGGGTATGGGTTAGGATTAGGGTACGCGTTAGGGTTAGGGTAGGGGTTAGGGTTAGGGTACGCGTTAGGGTGGGGGTAGTTATTAAACCTATCACACTCTCTAGATACCCCTTAGCACGTAAAGGATTATTATTTGGGGGTCCAGCCATGGAGAAGAGTTTAGACACGAGGAGAAGATAATGAATACACCCATTATCAAGAAATCACATTAGGATTCTCTTTTTCACCTGTTCCTTAAAACACTAGTGCTTAGGAAATCTATTGGAGGCATAAGCAGTCAAGGGTAGCTTAGGGTTAGGGTTAGGGTTAGGGTGAGGGTTAGGGTATGGCTTAGGGTACGGGTTCGGGGAGGGGTTCGGGTAGGGCGTAGGGTATGGGTTAGGGTTAGGGTTAGGGTTAGTGTTAGGGTTAGGGCTCGGTTTAGGTTACGGGTTAGGATTAGGATACGCGTTAGTGTTAGGGTAGGGGTTAGGGTTAGGGTACGCGATAGGGTGAGGTTAGTTATTAAACCTATCCCACTCTCTAGATACCCCTTAGCACGTAAAGGAATATTATTTGGGGGTCCAGCCATGGAGAAGAGTTTAGACACTAGGAGAAGATAAGGAACACACCCATTATCAAGAAATCACATTAGGATTCTCTTTTTAACCTGTTCCTTAAAACACTAGTGCTTAGGAAATCTATTGGAGGCAGAAGCATTCAAGGGTAGCTTAGGGTTAGGGTTAGGGTTAGGGGGAGGGTTAGGATACGGCTTAGGGTACGGGTTCGGGGAGGATTTCGGGTAGGGCGTAGGGTATTTGTTAGGGTTAGGGTTAGGGCTAGTGTTAGGGTTAGGGCTCGGTTTAGGGTACGGGTTAGGATTAGGGTACGCGTTAGGGTTAGGGTAGGGGTTAGGGTTAGGGAACGCGTTAGGGTGAGGGTAGTTATTAAACCTATCCCACTCTCTAGATACCCCTTAGCACGTAAAGGAATATTATTTGGGGGTCCAGCCATGGAGAACAGTTTAGACACGAGGAGAAGATAAGGAACACACCCATTATCAAGAAATCACATTAGGATTCTCTTTTTAAACTGTTCCTTAAAACACTAGTGCTTAGGAAATCTATTGGAGGCAGAAGCCGTCAAGGGTAGCTTAGGGTTAGGGTTAGGGTTAGGGTGAGGTTTAGGGTACGGTTTAGAGTACGGGTTCAGGGAGGGGTTCGGGTAGGGCGTAGGGTATGGGTTAGGGTTAGGGTTAGAATTAGTGTTAGGGTTAGGGCTCGGTTTAGGGTACGGGTTAGGATTAGGGTACGCGCTAGGGTTAGGGTAAGGGTTAGGGTTAGGGTACGCGTTAGGTTGAGGGTAGTTATTAAACCTATCCCACTCTCTAGATACCCCTTAGCACGTAAAGGAATATTATTTGGGGGTCCAGCCATGGAGAAGAGTTTAGACACTAGGAGAAGATAAGGAACACACCCATCATGACGAAATCACATTAGGATTCTCTTTTTAACCTGGTCCTTAAAACACTACTGCTTAGGAAATCTATTGGAGGCAGAAGCAGTCAAGGGTAGCTTAGGGTTAGGGTTAGGGTTAGGGTGAGGGCTAGGGTATGGCTTAGGGTACGGGTTCGGGGAGGGGTTCGGGTAGGGCGTAGGGTATGGGTTAGGGTTAGGGTTAGGGTTAGTGTTATGGTTAAGGCTCGGTTTAGGGTACGGGTTAGGATTAGGGTACGCGTTAGGGTTAGGGTAGGGGTTAGGGTTAGGGTACGTGTTAGTGTGAGGGTAGTTATTAAACCTATCACACTCTCTAGATACCCCTTAGCACATAAAGGAATATTATTTGGGGGTCCAGCCATGGAGAAGAGTTTAGACACGAGGAGAAGATAAGGAACACACCCATTATCACGAAATCACATTAGGATTCTCTTTTTAACCTGTTCCTTAAAACACTAGTGCTTAGGAAATCTATTGGAGGCAGAAGCCGTCAAGGGTAGCTTAGGGTTAGGGTTAAGGTTAGGGTGAGGGTTAGGGTACGGCTTAGGGTACGGGTTCGGGGAGGGGTTCGGGTAGGGCGTAGGGTATGGGTTAGGGTTAGGGTTAGGGTTAGTGTTAGGGTTAGGGCTCGGTTTAGGGTACGGGTTAGGATTAGGGTACGCGTTAGTGTTAGGGTAGGGGTTAGGGTTAGTGTACGCGTTAGGGTGAGGGTAGTTATTAAACCTATCCCACTCTCTAGATACCCCTTAGCACGTACAGGAATATTATTGGGGGTCCAACAATGGAGAAGAGTTTAGACACTAGGAGAAGATAAGGAACACACCCATTATCACGAAATCACTTTAGGATTCTCTTTTTAACCTGTTCCTTAAAACACTAGTGCTTAGGAAATCTATTGGAGGCAGAAGCAGTCAAGGGTAGCTTAGGGTTAGGGTGAGGGTTAGGGTACGGCTTAGGGTACGGGTTCGGGGAGGGGTTCGGGTAGGGCGTAGGGTATTGGTTAGGGTTAGGGTTAGGGCTAGTGTTAGTGTTAGGGCTCGGTTTAGGGTACGGGTTAGGATTAGGGTACGCGTTAGGGTTAGGGTAGGGGTTAGGGTTAGGGAACGCGTTACTGTGAGGGTAGTTATTAAACCTATCCCACTCTCTAGATACCCCTTAGCACGTAAAGGAATATTATTTGGGGGTCCAGCCATGGAGAACAGTTTAGACACGAGGAGAAGATAAGGAACACACCCATTATCAAGAAATCACATTAGGATTCTCTTTTTAAACTGTTCCTTAAAACACTAGTGCTTAGGAAATCTATTGGAGGCAGAAGCCGTCAAGGGTAGCTTAGGGTTAGGGTTAGGGTTAGGGTGAGGTTTAGGGTACGGTTTAGAGTACGGGTTCAGGGAGGGGTTCGGGTAGGGCGTAGGGTATGGGTTAGGGTTAGGGTTAGAATTAGTGTTAGGGTTAGGGCTCGGTTTAGGGTACGGGTTAGGATTAGGGTACGCGCTAGGGTTAGGGTAAGGGTTAGGGTTAGGGTACGCGTTAGGTTGAGGGTAGTTATTAAACCTATCCCACTCTCTAGATACCCCTTAGCACGTAAAGGAATATTATTTGGGGGTCCAGCCATGGAGAAGAGTTTAGACACGAGGAGAAGATAAGGAACACACCCATCATGACGAAATCACATTAGGATTCTCTTTTTAACCTGGTCCTTAAAACACTACTGCTTAGGAAATCTATTGGAGGCAGAAGCAGTCAAGGGTAGCTTAGGGTTAGGGTTAGGGTTAGGGTGAGGGCTAGGGTATGGCTTAGGGTACGGGTTCGGGGAGGGGTTCGGGTAGGGCGTAGGGTATGGGTTAGGGTTAGGGTTAGGGTTAGTGTTATGGTTAGGGCTCGGTTTAGGGTACGGGTTAGGATTAGGGTACGCGTTAGGGTTAGTGTAGGGGTTAGGGTTAGGGTACGTGTTAGTGTGAGGGTAGTTATTAAACCTATCACACTCTCTAGATACCCCTTAGCACATAAAGGAATATTATTTGGGGGTCCAGCCATGGAGAAGAGTTTAGACACGAGGAGAAGATAAGGAACACACCCATTATCACGAAATCACATTAGGATTCTCTTTTTAACCTGTTCCTTAAAACACTAGTGCTTAGGAAATCTATTGGAGGCAGAAGCCGTCAAGGGTAGCTTAGGGTTAGGGTTAAGGTTAGGGTGAGGGTTAGGGTACGGCTTAGGGTACGGGTTCGGGGAGGGGTTCGGGTAGGGCGTAGGGTATGGGTTAGGGTTAGGGTTAGGGTTAGTGTTAGGGTTAGGGCTCGGTTTAGGGTACGGGTTAGGATTAGGGTATGCGTTAGTGTTAGGGTAGGGGTTAGGGTTAGTGTACGCGTTAGGGTGAGGGTAGTTATTAAACCTATCCCACTCTCTAGATACCCCTTAGCACGTACAGGAATATTATTGGGGGTCCAACAATGGAGAAGAGTTTAGACACTAGGAGAAGATAAGGAACACACCCATTATCACGAAATCACTTTAGGATTCTCTTTTTAACCTGTTCCTTAAAACACTAGTGCTTAGGAAATCTATTGGAGGCAGAAGCAGTCAAGGGTAGCTTAGGGTTAGGGTGAGGGTTAGGGTACGGCTTAGGGTACGGGTTCGGGGAGGGGTTCGGGTAGGTCGTAGGGTATTGGTTAGGGTTAGGGTTAGGGCTAGTGTTAGGGTTAGGGCTCGGTTTAGGGTACGGGTTAGGATTAGGGTACGCGTTAGGGTTAGGGTAGGGGTTAGGGTTAGGGAACGCGTTAGGGTGAGGGTAGTTATTAAACCTATCCCACTCTCTAGATACCCCTTAGCACGTAAAGGAATATTATTTGGGGGTCCAGCCATGGAGAAGAGTTTAGACACGAGGAGAAGATAAGGAACACACCCATTATCAAGAAATCACATTAGGATTCTCTTTTTAACCTGTTCCTTAAAACACTAGTGCTTAGGAAATCTATTGGAGGCAGAAGCAGTCAAGGGTAGCTTAGGGTTAGTTTTAGGGTTAGGGTGAGGGCTAGGGTATGGCTTAGGGTACGGGTTCGGGGAGGGGTTCGGGTAGGGCGTAGGGTATGGCTTAGGGTTAGGGTTAGGGCTAGTGTTAGGTTTAGGGCTCGGTTTAGGGTACGGGTTAGGATTAGGGTATGCGTTAGGGTTAGGGTAGGCGTTAGGGTTAGGGTACGCGTTAGGGTGAGGGTAGTTATTAAACCTATCCCACTCTCTAGATAACCCTTAGCACGTAAAGGAATATTATTTGGGGGTCCAGCCATGGAGAAGAGTTTAGACACGAGGAGAAGATAAGGAACACACCGATTATCAAGAAATCACATTAGGATTCTCTTTTTAACCTGTTCCTTAAAACACTAGTGCTTAGGAAATCTATTGGAGGCAGAAGCAGTCAAGGGTAGCTTAGGGTTAGGGTTAGGGTTAGGGTGAGGGTTAGGGTACGGGTTCGGGGAGGGGTTCGGGTAGGGCGTAGGGTATTGGTTAGGGTTAGGGTTAGGGCTAGTGTTAGGGTTAGGGCTCGGTTTAGGGTACGGGTTAGGATTAGGGTACGCGTTAGGGTTAGGGTAGGGGTTAGGGTTAGGGAACGCGTTAGGGTGAGGGTAGTTATTAAACCTATCCCACTCTCTAGATACCCCTTAGCACGTAAAGGAATATTATTTGGGGGTCCAGCCATGGAGAAGAGTTTAGACACGAGGAGAAGATAAGGAACACACCCATTATCACGAAATCACTTTAGGATTCTCTTTTTAACCTGTTCCTTAAAACACTAGTGCTTAGGAAATCTATTGGAGGCAGAAGCAGTCAAGGGTAGCTTAGGGTTAGGGTGAGGGTTAGGGTACGGCTTAGGGTACGGGTTCGGGGAGGGGTTCGGGTAGGGCGTAGGGTATTGGTTAGGGTTAGGGTTAGGGCTAGTGTTAGGGTTAGGGCTCGGTTTAGGGTACGGGTTAGGATTAGGGTACGCGTTAGGGTTAGGGTAGGGGTTAGGGTTAGGGAACGCGTTAGGGTGAGGGTAGTTATTAAACCTATCCCACTCTCTAGATACCCCTTAGCACGTAAAGGAATATTATTTGGGGGTCCAGCCATGGAGAAGAGTTTAGACACGAGGAGAAGATAAGGAACACACCCATTATCAAGAAATCACATTAGGATTCTCTTTTTAACCTGTTCCTTAAAACACTAGTGCTTAGGAAATCTATTGGAGGCAGAAGCAGTCAAGGGTAGCTTAGGGTTAGTTTTAGGGTTAGGGTGAGGGCTAGGGTATGGCTTAGGGTACGGGTTCGGGGAGGGGTTCGGGTAGGGCGTAGGGTATGGCTTAGGGTTAGGGTTAGGGCTAGTGTTAGGTTTAGGGCTCGGTTTAGGGTACGGGTTAGGATTAGGGTATGCGTTAGGGTTAGGGTAGGCGTTAGGGTTAGGGTACGCGTTAGGGTGAGGGTAGTTATTAAACCTATCCCACTCTCTAGATAACCCTTAGCACGTAAAGGAATATTATTTGGGGGTCCAGCCATGGAGAAGAGTTTAGACACGAGGAGAAGATAAGGAACACACCGATTATCAAGAAATCACATTAGGATTCTCTTTTTAACCTGTTCCTTAAAACACTAGTGCTTAGGAAATCTATTGGAGGCAGAAGCAGTCAAGGGTAGCTTAGGGTTAGGGTTAGGGTTAGGGTGAGGGTTAGGGTACGGGTTCGGGGAGGGGTTCGGGTAGGGCGTAGGGTATTGGTTAGGGTTAGGGTTAGGGCTAGTGTTAGGGCTAGGGCTCGGTTTAGGGTACGGGTTAGGATTAGGGTACGCGTTAGGGTTAGGGTAGGGGTTAGGGTTAGGGAACGCGTTAGGGTGAGGGTAGTTATTAAACCTATCCCACTCTCTAGATACCCCTTAGCACGTAAAGGAATATTATTTGGGGGTCCAGCCATGGAGAAGAGTTTAGACACGAGGAGAAGATAAGGAACACACCCATTATCAAGAAATCACATTAGGATTCTCTTTTTAACCTGTTCCTTAAAACACTAGTGCTTAGGAAATCTATTGGAGGCAGAAGCCGTCAAGGGTAGCTTAGGGTTAGGGTTAAGGTTAGGGTGAGGGTTAGGGTACGGCTTAGGGTACGGGTTCGGGGAGGGGTTCGGGTAGGGCGTAGGGTATGGGTTAGGGTTAGGGTTAGGGTTAGTGTTAGGGTTAGGGCTCGGTTTAGGGTACGGGTTAGGATTAGGGTACGCGTTAGTGTTAGGGTAGGGGTTAGGGTTAGTGTACGCGTTAGGGTGAGGGTAGTTATTAAACCTATCCCACTCTCTAGATACCCCTTAGCACGTACAGGAATATTATTGGGGGTCCAACAATGGAGAAGAGTTTAGACACTAGGAGAAGATAAGGAACACACCCATTATCACGAAATCACTTTAGGATTCTCTTTTTAACCTGTTCCTTAAAACACTAGTGCTTAGGAAATCTATTGGAGGCAGAAGCAGTCAAGGGTAGCTTAGGGTTAGGGTGAGGGTTAGGGTACGGCTTAGGGTACGGGTTCGGGGAGGGGTTCGGGTAGGGCGTAGGGTATTGGTTAGGGTTAGGGTTAGGGCTAGTGTTAGTGTTAGGGCTCGGTTTAGGGTACGGGTTAGGATTAGGGTACGCGTTAGGGTTAGGGTAGGGGTTAGGGTTAGGGAACGCGTTACGGTGAGGGTAGTTATTAAACCTATCCCACTCTCTAGATACCCCTTAGCACGTAAAGGAATATTATTTGGGGGTCCAGCCATGGAGAACAGTTTAGACACGAGGAGAAGATAAGGAACACACCCATTATCAAGAAATCACATTAGGATTCTCTTTTTAAACTGTTCCTTAAAACACTAGTGCTTAGGAAATCTATTGGAGGCAGAAGCCGTCAAGGGTAGCTTAGGGTTAGGGTTAGGGTTAGGGTGAGGTTTAGGGTACGGTTTAGAGTACGGGTTCAGGGAGGGGTTCGGGTAGGGCGTAGGGTATGGGTTAGGGTTAGGGTTAGAATTAGTGTTAGGGTTAGGGCTCGGTTTAGGGTACGGGTTAGGATTAGGGTACGCGCTAGGGTTAGGGTAAGGGTTAGGGTTAGGGTACGCGTTAGGTTGAGGGTAGTTATTAAACCTATCCCACTCTCTAGATACCCCTTAGCACGTAAAGGAATATTATTTGGGGGTCCAGCCATGGAGAAGAGTTTAGACACGAGGAGAAGATAAGGAACACACCCATCATGACGAAATCACATTAGGATTCTCTTTTTAACCTGGTCCTTAAAACACTACTGCTTAGGAAATCTATTGGAGGCAGAAGCAGTCAAGGGTAGCTTAGGGTTAGGGTTAGGGTTAGGGTGAGGGCTAGGGTATGGCTTAGGGTACGGGTTCGGGGAGGGGTTCGGGTAGGGCGTAGGGTATGGGTTAGGGTTAGGGTTAGGGTTAGTGTTATGGTTAGGGCTCGGTTTAGGGTACGGGTTAGGATTAGGGTACGCGTTAGGGTTAGTGTAGGGGTTAGGGTTAGGGTACGTGTTAGTGTGAGGGTAGTTATTAAACCTATCACACTCTCTAGATACCCCTTAGCACATAAAGGAATATTATTTGGGGGTCCAGCCATGGAGAAGAGTTTAGACACGAGGAGAAGATAAGGAACACACCCATTATCACGAAATCACATTAGGATTCTCTTTTTAACCTGTTCCTTAAAACACTAGTGCTTAGGAAATCTATTGGAGGCAGAAGCCGTCAAGGGTAGCTTAGGGTTAGGGTTAAGGTTAGGGTGAGGGTTAGGGTACGGCTTAGGGTACGGGTTCGGGGAGGGGTTCGGGTAGGGCGTAGGGTATGGGTTAGGGTTAGGGTTAGGGTTAGTGTTAGGGTTAGGGCTCGGTTTAGGGTACGGGTTAGGATTAGGGTATGCGTTAGTGTTAGGGTAGGGGTTAGGGTTAGTGTACGCGTTAGGGTGAGGGTAGTTATTAAACCTATCCCACTCTCTAGATACCCCTTAGCACGTACAGGAATATTATTGGGGGTCCAACAATGGAGAAGAGTTTAGACACTAGGAGAAGATAAGGAACACACCCATTATCACGAAATCACTTTAGGATTCTCTTTTTAACCTGTTCCTTAAAACACTAGTGCTTAGGAAATCTATTGGAGGCAGAAGCAGTCAAGGGTAGCTTAGGGTTAGGGTGAGGGTTAGGGTACGGCTTAGGGTACGGGTTCGGGGAGGGGTTCGGGTAGGGCGTAGGGTATTGGTTAGGGTTAGGGTTAGGGCTCGGTTTAGGGTACGGGTTAGGATTAGGGTACGCGTTAGGGTTAGGGTAGGGGTTAGGGTTAGGGAACGCGTTAGGGTGAGGGTAGTTATTAAACCTATCCCACTCTCTAGATACCCCTTAGCACGTAAAGGAATATTATTTGGGGGTCCAGCCATGGAGAAGAGTTTAGACACGAGGAGAAGATAAGGAACACACCCATTATCAAGAAATCACATTAGGATTCTCTTTTTAACCTGTTCCTTAAAACACTAGTGCTTAGGAAATCTATTGGAGGCAGAAGCAGTCAAGGGTAGCTTAGGGTTAGTTTTAGGGTTAGGGTGAGGGCTAGGGTATGGCTTAGGGTACGGGTTCGGGGAGGGGTTCGGGTAGGGCGTAGGGTATGGCTTAGGGTTAGGGTTAGGGCTACTGTTAGGTTTAGGGCTCGGTTTAGGGTACGGGTTAGGATTAGGGTATGCGTTAGGGTTAGGGTAGGCGTTAGGGTTAGGGTACGCGTTAGGGTGAGGGTAGTTATTAAACCTATCCCACTCTCTAGATAACCCTTAGCACGTAAAGGAATATTATTTGGGGGTCCAGCCATGGAGAAGAGTTTAGACACGAGGAGAAGATAAGGAACACACCGATTATCAAGAAATCACATTAGGATTCTCTTTTTAACCTGTTCCTTAAAACACTAGTGCTTAGGAAATCTATTGGAGGCAGAAGCAGTCAAGGGTAGCTTAGGGTTAGGGTTAGGGTTAGGGTGAGGGTTAGGGTACGGGTTCGGGGAGGGGTTCGGGTAGGGCGTAGGGTATTGGTTAGGGTTAGGGTTAGGGCTAGTGTTAGGGTTAGGGCTCGGTTTAGGGTACGGGTTAGGATTAGGGTACGCGTTAGGGTTAGGGTAGGGGTTAGGGTTAGGGAACGCGTTAGGGTGAGGGTAGTTATTAAACCTATCCCACTCTCTAGATACCCCTTAGCACGTAAAGGAATATTATTTGGGGGTCCAGCCATGGAGAAGAGTTTAGACACGAGGAGAAGATAAGGAACACACCCATTATCAAGAAATCACATTAGGATTCTCTTTTTAACCTGTTCCTTAAAACACTAGTGCTTAGGAAATCTATTGGAGGCAGAAGCCATCAAGGGTAGCTTAGGGTTAGGGTTAGGGTTAGCGTGAGGGTTAGGGTACGGCTTAGGGTACGGGTTCGGGGAGGGGTTCGGGTAGGGCGTAGGGTAGGGGTTAGGGTTAGGGTTAGGGTTAGTGTTATGGTTAGGGCTCGGTTTAGGGTACGGGTTAGGATTAGGGTATGCGTTAGATTTAGGGTAGGGGTTAGGGTTAGTGTACGCGTTAGGGTGAGGGTAGTTATTAAACCTATCCCACTCTCTAGATACCCCTTAGCACGTACAGGAATTTTATTGGGGGTCCAGCCATGGAGAAGAGTTTAGACACTAGGAGAAGATAAGGAACACACCCAATATCACGAAATCACATTAGGATTCTCTTTTTAACCTGTTCCTAAAAACACTAGTGCTTACGAAATCTATTGGAGGCAGAAGCCGTCAAGGGTAGCTTAGGGTTAGGGTTAGGGTTAGGGTGAGGGTTAGGGTACGGCTTAGGGTACGGGTTCGGGGAGGGGTTCGGGTAGGGAGTAGGGTATGGGTTAGGGTTAGGGTTAGGGTTAGTGTTATGGTTAGGGCTCGGTTTAGGGTACCGGTTAGGATTAGGGTACGCGTTAGGGTTAGGGTAGGGGTTAGGGTTAGGGCACGCGTTAGGGTGGGAGTAGTTATTAAACCTATCACACTCTCTAGATACCCCTTAGCACGTAAAGGAATATTATTTGGGGGTCCAGCCATGGAGAAGAGTTTAGACACGAGGAGAATATAAGGAACACACCCATTATCACGAAATCACATTAGGATTCTCTTTTTAACCTGTTCCTTAAAACACTAGTGCTTAGGAAATCTATTGGAGGCAGAAGCAGTCAAGGGTAGCTTAGGGTTAGGGTTAGGGTTACGGTGAGGGTTAGGGTACGGCTTAGGGTACGGGTTCGGGGAGGGGTTCGGGTAGAGCGTAGGGTATGGGTTAGGGTTAGGGTTAGGGCTAGTGTTAGGTTTAGGGCTCGGTTTAGGGTACGGGTTAGGATTAGGGTACGCGTTAGGGTTAGGGTAGGGGTTAGGGTTAGGGTACGCTTTAGGGTGAGGGTAGTTATTAAACCTATCCCACTCTCTAGATACCCCTTAGCACTTAAAGGAATATTATTTGGGGGTCCAGCTATGGAGAAGAGTTTAGACACGAGGAGAAGATAAGGAACACACCCATTATCAAGAAATCACATTAGGATTCTCTTTTTAACCTGTTCCTTAAAACACTAGTGCTTAGGAAATCTATTGGAGGCAGAAGCAGTCAAGGGTAGCTTAGGGTTAGGGTTAGGGTTAGGGTTAGGGTGAGGGTTAGGGTATGGCTTAGGGTACGGGTTCGGGGAGGGGTTCGGGTAGGGCGTAGGGTATGGGTTAGGGTTAGGGTTAGGGTTAGTGTTAGGGTTAGGGCTCGGTTTAGGTTACGGGTTAGGATTAGGGTACGCGTTAGTGTTATGGTAGGGGTTAGGGTTAGGGTACGCGATAGGGTGAGGTTAGTTTTTAAACCTATCCCACTCTCTAGATACCCCTTAGCACGTAAAGGAATATTATTTGGGGGTCCAGCCATGGAGAAGAGTTTAGACACTAGGAGAAGATAAGGAACACACCCATTATCAAGAAATCACATTAGGATTCTCTTTTTTACCTGTTCCTTAAAACACTAGTGCTTAGGAAATCTATTGGAGGCAGAAGCATTCAGGGGTAGCTTAGGGTTAGGGTTAGGGTTAGGGGGAGGGTTAGGGTACGGCTTAGGGTACGGGTTCGGGGAGGGTTTCGGGTAGGGCGTAGGGTATTGGTTAGGGTTAGGGTTAGGGCTAGTGTTAGGGTTAGGGCTCGGTTTAGGGTACGGGTTAGGATTAGGGTACGCGTTAGGGTTAGGGTAGGGGTTAGGGTTAGGGAACGCGTTAGGGTGAGGGTAGTTATTAAACCTATCCCACTCTCTAGATACCCCTTAGCACGTAAAGGAATATTATTTGGGGGTCCAGCCATGGAGAATAGTTTAGACACGAGGAGAAGATAAGGAACACACCCATTATCAAGAAATCACATTAGGATTCTCTTTTTAAACTGTTCCTTAAAACACTAGTGCTTAGGAAATCTATTGGAGGCAGAAGCCGTCAAGGGTAGCTTAGGGTTAGGGTTAGGGTTAGGGTGAGGTTTAGGGTACGGTTTAGGGTACGGGTTCAGGGAGGGGTTCAGGTAGGGCGTAGGGTATGGGTTAGGGTTAGGGTTAGAATTAGTGTTAGGGTTAGGGCTCGGTTTAGGGTACGGGTTAGGATTAGGGTACGCGCTAGGGTTAGGGTAAGGGTTAGGGTTAGGGTACGCGTTAGGTTGAGGGTAGTTATTAAACCTATCCCACTCTCTAGATACCCCTTAGCACGTAAAGGAATATTATTTGGGGGTCCAGCCATGGAGAAGAGTTTAGACACTAGGAGAAGATAAGGAACACACCCATCATGACGAAATCACATTAGGATTCTCTTTTTAACCTGGTCCTTAAAACACTACTGCTTAGGAAATCTATTGGAGGCAGAAGCAGTCAAGGGTAGCTTAGGGTTAGGGTTAGGGTTAGGGTGAGGGCTAGGGTATGGCTTAGGGTACGGGTTCGGGGAGGGGTTCGGGTAGGGCGTAGGGTATGGGTTAGGGTTAGGGTTAGGGTTAGTGTTAGGGTTAGGGCTCGGTTTAGGGTACGGGTTAGGATTAGGGTACGCGTTAGTGTTAGGGTAGGGGTTAGAGTTAGTGTACGCGTTAGGGTGAGGGTAGTTATTAAACCTATCCCACTCTCTAGATACCCCTTAGCACGTACAGGAATATTATTGGGGGTCCAGCAATGGAGAAGAGTTTAGACACTAGGAGAAGATAAGGAACACACCCATTATCACGAAATCACTTTAGGATTCTCTTTTTAACCTGTTCCTTAAAACACTAGTGCTTAGGAAATCTATTGGAGGCAGAAGCAGTCAAGGGTAGCTTAGGGTTAGGGTGAGGGTTAGGGTACGGCTTAGGGTACGGGTTCGGGGAGGGGTTCGGGTAGGGCGTAGGGTATTGGTTAGGGTTAGGGTTAGGGCTAGTGTTAGGGTTAGGGCTCGGTTTAGGGTACGGGTTAGGATTAGGGTACGCGTTAGGGTTAGGGTAGGGGTTAGGGTTAGGGAACGCGTTAGGGTGAGGGTAGTTATTAAACCTATCCCACTCTCTAGATACCCCTTAGCACGTAAAGGAATATTATTTGGGGGTCCAGCCATGGAGAAGAGTTTAGACACTAGGAGAAGATAAGGAACACTCCCATTATCACGAAATCACATTAGGATTCTCTTTTTAACCTGTTCCTTAAAACACTAGTGCTTAGGAAATCTATTGGAGGCAGAAGCAGTCAAGGGTAGCTTAGGGTTAGTGTTAGGGTTAGGGTGAGGGCTAGGGTATGGCTTAGGGTACGGGTTCGGGGAGGGGTTCGGGTAGGGCGTAGGGTATGGCTTAGGGTTAGGGTTAGGGCTAGTGTTAGGTTTAGGGCTCGGTTTAGGGTACGGGTTAGGATTAGGGTATGCGATAGGGTTAGGGTAGGCGTTAGGGTTAGGGTACGCGTTAGGGTGAGGGAATTTATTAAACGTATCCCACTCTCTAGATAACCCTTAGCACGTAAAGGAATATTATTTGGGGGTCCAGCCATGGAGAAGAGTTTAGACACGAGGAGAAGATAAGGAACACACCCATTATCAAGAAATCACATTAGGATTCTCTTTTTAACCTGTTCCTTAAAACACTAGTGCTTAGGAAATCTATTGGAGGCAGAAGCAGTCAAGGGTAGCTTAGGGTTAGGGTTAGGGTTAGGGTGAGGGTTAGGGTACGGCTTAGGTTACGGGTTCGGGGAGGGGTTCGGGTAGGGCGTAGGGTATGGGTTAGGGTTAGGGTTAGGGTTAGTGTTAGGGTTAGGGCTCGGTTAAGGGTACGGGTTAGGATTAGGGTACGCGTTAGTGTTAGGGTAGTGG
Source organism: Balaenoptera acutorostrata (assembly GCF_949987535.1). Lineage (NCBI taxonomy): Eukaryota > Metazoa > Chordata > Mammalia > Artiodactyla > Balaenopteridae > Balaenoptera > Balaenoptera acutorostrata. The sequence goes on along the minus strand of NW_026645505.1, from coordinate 43,972 downwards.
TTAGGGTTAGGGTACGCTTTAGGGTGAGGGTAGTTATTAAACCTATCCCACTCTCTAGATACCCCTTAGCACGTAAAGGAATATTATTTGGGGGTCCAGCCATGGAGAAGAGTTTAGACACTAGGAGAAGATAAGGAACACACCCATTATCAAGAAATCACATTAGGATTCTCTTTTTAACCTGTTCCTTAAAACACTAGTGCTTAGGAAATCTATTGGAGGCAGAAGCCATCAAGGGTAGCTTAGGGTTAGGGTTAGGGTTAGGGTGAGGGTTAGGGTACGGCTTAGGGTACGGGTTCGGGGAGGGTTTCGGGTAGGGCGTAGGGTATGGGTTAGGGTTAGGGTTAGGGTTAGTGTTATGGTTAGGGCTCGGTTTAGGGTACGGGTTAGGATTAGGGTATGCGTTAGATTTAGGGTAGGGGTTAGGGTTAGTGTACGCGTTAGGGTGAGGGTAGTTATTAAACCTATCCCACTCTCTAGATACCCCTTAGCACGTACAGGAATTTTATTGGGGGTCCAGCCATGGAGAAGAGTTTAGACACTAGGAGAAGATAAGGAACACACCCAATATCACGAAATCACATTAGGATTCTCTTTTTAACCTGTTCCTTAAAACACTAGTGCTTACGAAATCTATTGGAGGCAGAAGCCGTCAAGGGTAGCTTAGGGTTAGGTTTAGGGTTAGGGTGAGTGTTAGGGTATGGCTTAGGGTACGGGTTCGGGGAGGGGTTTGGTAGGGCGTAGGGTATGGGTTAGGGTTAGGGTTAGGGTTAGTGTTAGGTTTAGGGCTCGGTTTAGGGTACGGGTTAGGATTAGGGTATGCGTTAGTGTTAGGGTAGGGGTTAGGGTTAGGGTACGCGATAGGGTGAGGTTAGTTATTAAACCTATCCCACTCTCTAGATACCCCTTAGCACGTAAAGGAATATTATTTGGGGGTCCAGCCATGGAGAAGAGTTTAGACACTAGGAGAAGATAAGGAACACACCCATTATCAAGAAATCACATTAGGATTCTCTTTTTAACCTGTTCCTTAAAACACTAGTGCTTAGGAAATCTATTGGAGGCAGAAGCAGTCAAGGGTAGCTTAGGGTTAGGGTGAGGGTTAGGGTACGGCTTAGGGTACGGGTTCGGGGAGGGGTTCGGGTAGGGCGTAGGGTATTGGTTAGGGTTGGGGTTAGGGCTAGTGTTAGGGTTAGGGCTCGGTTTAGGGTACGGGTTAGGATTAGGGTACGCGTTAGGGTTAGGGTAGGGGTTAGGGTTAGGGAACGCGTTAGGGTGAGGGTAGTTATTAAACCTATCCCACTCTCTAGATACCCCTTAGCACGTAAAGGAATATTATTTGGGGGTCCAGCCATGGAGAAGAGTTTAGACACGAGGAGAAGATAAGGAACACACCCATTATCACGAAATCACATTAGGATTCTCTTTTTAACCTGTTCCTTAAAACACTAGTGCTTAGGAAATCTATTGGCGGCAGAAGCCATCAAGGGTAGCTTAGGGTTAGGGTTAGGGTTAGGGTGAGGGTTAGGGTACGGCTTAGGGTACGGGTTCGGGGAGGGGTTCGGGTAGGGCGTAGGGTATGGGTTAGGGTTAGGGTTAGGGTTAGTGTTAGGTTTAGGGCTCGGTTTAGGGTACGGGTTAGTTTTAGGGTATGCGTTAGTGTTAGGGTAGGGGTTAGGGTTAGGGTACGCGATAGGGTGAGGTTAGTTATTAAACCTATCCAACTCTCTAGATACCCCTTAGCACGTAAAGGAATATTATTTGGGGGTCCAGCCATGGAGAAGAGTTTAGACACGAGGAGAAGATAAGGAACACACCCATTATCACGAAATCACATTAGGATTCTCTTTTTAACCTGTTCCTTAAAACACTAGTGCTTAGGAAATCTATTGGAGGCAGAAGCAGTCAAGGGTAGCTTAGGGTTAGGGTTAGGGTTACGGTGAGGGTTAGGGCACGGCTTAGGGTACGGGTTCGGGGAGGGGTTCGGGTAGAGCGTAGGGTATGGGTTAGGGTTAGGGTTAGGGCTAGTGTTAGGTTTAGGGCTCGGTTTAGGGTACGGGTTAGGATTAGGGTACGCGTTAGTGTTATTGTAGTGGTTAGGGTAAGGGTACGCTTTAGGGTGAGGGTAGTTATTGAACCTATCCCACTCTCTAGATACCCCTTAGCACGTAAAGGAATATTATTTGGGGGTCCAGCCATGGAGAAGAGTTTAGACACTAGGAGAAGATAAGGAACACACCCATTATCAAGAAATCACATTAGGATTCTCTTTTTAACCTGTTCCTTAAAACACTAGTGCTTAGGAAATCTATTGGAGGCAGAAGCCGTCAAGGGTAGCTTAGGGTTAGGGTTAGGGTTAGGGTGAGGGTTAGGGTACGGCTTAGGGTACGGGTTCGGGGAGGGGTTCGGGTAGGGCGTAGGGTATGGGTTAGGGTTAGGGTTAGGGTTAGGGTTAGGGTTATTGTTAGGGTTAGGGCTCGGTTTAGGGTACGGGTTAGGATTAGGGTACGCGTTAGGGTTAGGGTAGGGGTTAGGGTTAGTGTACGCGTTAGGGTGAGGGTAGTTATTAAACCTATCCCACTCTCTAGATACCCCTTAGCACGTACAGGAATATTATTGGGGGTCCAGCCATGGAGAAGAGTTTAGACACTAGGAGAAGATATGGAACACACCCATTATCACGAAATCACATTAGGATTCTCTTTTTAACCTGTTCCTTAAAACACTAGTGCTTAGGAAATCTATTGGTGGCAGAAGCAATCAAGGGTAGCTTAGGGTTAGGGTTAGGGTTAGGGTTAGGGTGAGGGTTAGGGTGTGGCTTAGGGTACGTGTTCGGGGAGGGGTTCGGGTAGGGCGTAGGGTATGGATTAGGTATAGGGTTAGGGCTAGTGTTAGGGTTAGGGCTCGGTTTAGGGTATGGGTTAGGATTAGGGTACGCGTTAGTGTTAGGGTAGTGGTTAGGGTAAGGGTACGCTTTAGGGTGAGGGTAGTTATTGAACCTATCCCACACTCTAGATACCCCTTAGCACGTAAAGGAATATTATTTGGGGGTCCAGCCATGGAGAAGAGTTTAGACACTAGGAGAAGATAAGGAACACACCCATTATCAAGAAATCACATTAGGATTCTCTTTTTAACCTGTTCCTTAAAACACTAGTGCTTAGGAAATCTATTGGAGGCAGAAGCCGTCAAGGGTAGCTTAGGGTTAGGGTTAGGGTTAGGGTGAGGGTTAGGGTACGGCTTAGGGTACGGGTTCGGGGAGGGGTTCGGGTAGGGCGTAGGGTATGGGTTAGGGTTAGGGTTAGGGTTAGGGTTAGGGTTATTGTTAGGGTTAGGGCTCGGTTTAGGGTACGGGTTAGGATTAGGGTACGCGTTAGGGTTAGGGTAGGGGTTAGGGTTAGTGTACGCGTTAGGGTGAGGGTAGTTATTAAACCTATCCCACTCTCTAGATACCCCTTAGCACGTACAGGAATATTATTGGGGGTCCAGCCATGGAGAAGAGTTTAGACACTAGGAGAAGATATGGAACACACCCATTATCACGAAATCACATTAGGATTCTCTTTTTAACCTGTTCCTTAAAACACTAGTGCTTAGGAAATCTATAGGAGGCAGAAGCAGTCAAGGGTAGCTTAGGGTTAGTGTTAGGGTTAGGGTGAGGGCTAGGGTACAGGTTCGGGGAGGGGTTCGGGTAGGGTGTAGGGTATGTGTTAGGGTTAGGGTTAGGGCTAGCGTTAGGTTTAGGGCTCGGTTTAGGGTACGGGTTAGGATTAGGGTATGCGTTAGGGTTAGGGTAGGTGTTAGGGTTAGGGTACGCGTTTGGGTGAGGGTAGTTATTAAACCTATCCCACTCTCTAGATACCCCTTAGCACGTAAAGGAATATTATTTGGGGGTCCAGCCATGGAGAAGAGTTTAGACACTAGGAGAAGATAAGGAACACACCCATTATCAAGAAATCACATTAGGATTCTCTTTTTAACCTGTTCCTTAAAACACTAGTGCTTAGGAAATCTATTGGAGGCAGAAGCAGTCAAGGGTAGCTTAGGGTTAGGGTGAGGGTTAGGGTACGGCTTAGGGTACGGGTTCGGGGAGGGGTTCGGGTAGGGCGTAGGGTATTGGTTAGGGTTGGGGTTAGGGCTAGTGTTAGGGTTAGGGCTCGGTTTAGGGTACGGGTTAGGATTAGGGTACGCGTTAGGGTTAGGGTAGGGGTTAGGGTTAGGGAACGCGTTAGGGTGAGGGTAGTTATTAAACCTATCCCACTCTCTAGATACCCCTTAGCACGTAAAGGAATATTATTTGGGGGTCCAGCCATGGAGAAGAGTTTAGACACGAGGAGAAGATAAGGAACACACCCATTATCACGAAATCACATTAGGATTCTCTTTTTAACCTGTTCCTTAAAACACTAGTGCTTAGGAAATCTATTGGCGGCAGAAGCCATCAAGGGTAGCTTAGGGTTAGGGTTAGGGTTAGGGTGAGGGTTAGGGTACGGCTTAGGGTACGGGTTCGGGGAGGGGTTCGGGTAGGGCGTAGGGTATGGGTTAGGGTTAGGGTTAGGGTTAGTGTTAGGTTTAGGGCTCGGTTTAGGGTACGGGTTAGTTTTAGGGTATGCGTTAGTGTTAGGGTAGGGGTTAGGGTTAGGGTACGCGATAGGGTGAGGTTAGTTATTAAACCTATCCCACTCTCTAGATACCCCTTAGCACGTAAAGGAATATTATTTGGGGGTCCAGCCATGGAGAAGAGTTTAGACACGAGGAGAAGATAAGGAACACACCCATTATCACGAAATCACATTAGGATTCTCTTTTTAACCTGTTCCTTAAAACACTAGTGCTTAGGAAATCTATTGGAGGCAGAAGCAGTCAAGGGTAGCTTAGGGTTAGGGTTAGGGTTACGGTGAGGGTTAGGGCACGGCTTAGGGTACGGGTTCGGGGAGGGGTTCGGGTAGAGCGTAGGGTATGGGTTAGGGTTAGGGTTAGGGCTAGTGTTAGGTTTAGGGCTCGGTTTAGGGTACGGGTTAGGATTAGGGTACGCGTTAGTGTTATGGTAGTGGTTAGGGTAAGGGTACGCTTTAGGGTGAGGGTAGTTATTGAACCTATCCCACTCTCTAGATACCCCTTAGCACGTAAAGGAATATTATTTGGGGGTCCAGCCATGGAGAAGAGTTTAGACACTAGGAGAAGATAAGGAACACACCCATTATCAAGAAATCACATTAGGATTCTCTTTTTAACCTGTTCCTTAAAACACTAGTGCTTAGGAAATCTATTGGAGGCAGAAGCCGTCAAGGGTAGCTTAGGGTTAGGGTTAGGGTTAGGGTGAGGGTTAGGGTACGGCTTAGGGTACGGGTTCGGGGAGGGGTTCGGGTAGGGCGTAGGGTATGGGTTAGGGTTAGGGTTAGGGTTAGGGTTAGGGTTATTGTTAGGGTTAGGGCTCGGTTTAGGGTACGGGTTAGGATTAGGGTACGCGTTAGGGTTAGGGTAGGGGTTAGGGTTAGTGTACGCGTTAGGGTGAGGGTAGTTATTAAACCTATCCCACTCTCTAGATACCCCTTAGCACGTACAGGAATATTATTGGGGGTCCAGCCATGGAGAAGAGTTTAGACACTAGGAGAAGATATGGAACACACCCATTATCACGAAATCACATTAGGATTCTCTTTTTAACCTGTTCCTTAAAACACTAGTGCTTAGGAAATCTATTGGTGGCAGAAGCAATCAAGGGTAGCTTAGGGTTAGGGTTAGGGTTAGGGTTAGGGTGAGGGTTAGGGTGTGGCTTAGGGTACGTGTTCGGGGAGGGGTTCGGGTAGGGCGTAGTGTATGGATTAGGTATAGGGTTAGGGCTAGTGTTAGGGTTAGGGCTCGGTTTAGGGTATGGGTTAGGATTAGGGTACGCGTTAGTGTTAGGGTAGTGGTTAGGGTAAGGGTACGCTTTAGGGTGAGGGTAGTTATTGAACCTATCCCACACTCTAGATACCCCTTAGCACGTACAGGAATATTATTGGGGGTCCAGCCATGGAGAAGAGTTTAGACACTAGGAGAAGATATGGAACACACCCATTATCACGAAATCACATTAGGATTCTCTTTTTAACCTGTTCCTTAAAACACTAGTGCTTAGGAAATCTATAGGAGGCAGAAGCAGTCAAGGGTAGCTTAGGGTTAGTGTTAGGGTTAGGGTGAGGGCTAGGGTACAGGTTCGGGGAGGGGTTCGGGTAGGGTGTAGGGTATGTGTTAGGGTTAGGGTTAGGGCTAGCGTTAGGTTTAGGGCTCGGTTTAGGGTACGGGTTAGGATTAGGGTATGCGTTAGGGTTAGGGTAGGTGTTAGGGTTAGGGTACGCGTTTGGGTGAGGGTAGTTATTAAACCTATCCCACTCTCTAGATACCCCTTAGCACGTAAAGGAATATTATTTGGGGGTCCAGCCATGGAGAAGAGTTTAGACACGAGGAGAAGATAAGGAACACACCCATTATCAAGAAATCACATTAGGATTCTCTTTTTAACCTGTTCCTTAAAACACTAGTGCTTAGGAAATCTATTGGAGGCAGAAGCAGTCAAGGGTAGCTTAGGGTTAGGGTTAGGGTTAGGATGAGGGTTAGGGTACGGCTTAGGGTACGGGTTCGGGGAGGGGTTCGGGTAGGGCGTAGGGTATGGGTTAGGGTTAGGGTTAGGGTTAGTGTTAGGGTTAGGGCTCGGTTTAGGGTACGGTTTAGGATTAGGGTACGCGTTAGGGTTAGGGTAGGGGTTAGGGTTAGTGTACGCGTTAGGGTGAGGGTAGTTATTAAACCTATCCCACTCTCTAGATACCCCGTAGAACATAAAGGAATATTAATGGGGGTCCAGCAATGGAGAAGAGTTTAGACACTAGGAGAAGATAAGGAACACACCCATTATCACGAAATCACATTAGGATTCTCTTTTTAACCTGTTCCTTAAAACACTAGTGCTTAGGAAATCTATTGGAGGCAGAAGCAGTCAAGGGTAGCTTAGGGTTAGGGTTAGGGTTAGGGTGAGGGTTAGGGTATGGCTTAGGGTACGGGTTCGGGGAGGGGTTCGGGTAGGGCGTAGGGTATGGGTTAGGTATAGGGTTAGGGCTAGTGTTAGGGTTAGGGCTCGGTTTAGGGTATGGGTTTGGATTAGTGTACGCGTTAGGGTTAGGGTAGGGGTTAGGGTTAGGGTACGCAATAGGGTGGGGGTAGTTATTAAACCTATCACACTCTCTAGAAACCCCTTAGCACGTAAAGGAATATTATTTGGGGGTCCAACCATGGAGAAGAGTTTAGACACGAGGAGAAGATAAGGAACACAACCATTATCAAGGAATCACATTAGGATTCTCTTTTTCACCTGTTCCTTAAAACACTAGTGCTTAGGAAATCTATTGGAGGCAGAAGCAGTCAAGGGTAGCTTAGGGTTTGGGTTAGGGTTAGGGTGAGGGTTAGGGTATGGCTTAGGGTACGGGTTCGGGGAGGGGTTCGGGTAGGGCGTAGGGTATGGGTTAGGGTTAGGGTTAGGTTTAGTGTTAGGGTTAGGGCTCGGTTTAGGGTACGGGTTAGGATTAGGGTACGTGTTAGTGTTAGGGTAGGGGTTAGGGTTAGGGTACGCGATAGGGTGAGGTTAGTTATTAAACCTATCCCACTCTGTAGATACCCCTTAGCACGTAAAGGAATATTATTTGGGGGTCCAGCCATGGAGAAGAGTTTAGACACTAGGAGAAATAAGGAACACACCCATTATCACTAAATCACATTAGGATTCTCTTTTTAACCTGTTCCTTAAAACACTAGTGCTTAGGAAATCTATTGGAGGCAGAAGCAGTCAAGGGTAGCTTAGGGTTAGTGTTAGGGTTAGGGTGAGGGCTAGGGTATGGCTTAGGGTACGGGTTCGGGGAGCGGTTCGTGTAGGGCGTAGGGTATGGGTTAGGGTTAGGGTTAGGGCTAGCGTTAGGTTTAGGGCTCGGTTTAGGGTACGGGTTAGGATTAGGGTATGCGTTAGGGTTAGGGTAGGGGTTAGGGTTAGTGTACGCGTTAGGGTGAGGGTAGTTATTAAACCTATCCCACTCTCTAGATACCCCTTAGCACGTACAGGAATTTTATTGGGGGTCCAGCCATGGAGAAGAGTTTAGACACTAGGAGAAGATAAGGAACACACCCAATGTCACGAAATCACATTAGGATTCTCTTTTTAACCTGTTCCTTAAAACACTAGTGCTTACGAAATCTATTGGAGGCAGAAGCCGTCAAGGGTAGCTTAGGGTTAGGTTTAGGGTTAGGGTGAGGGTTAGGGTATGGCTTAGGGTACGGGTTCGGGGAGGGGTTCGGGTAGGGCGTAGGGTATGGGTTAGGGTTAGGGTTAGGGTTAGTGTTAGGTTTAGGGCTCGGTTTAGGGTACGGGTTAGGATTAGGGTATGCGTTGGTGTTAGGGTAGGGGTTAGGGTTAGGGTACGCGATAGGGTGAGGTTAGTTATTAAACCTATCCCACTCTCTAGATACCCCTTATCACGTAAAGGAATATTATTTGGGGGTCCAGCCATGGAGAAGAGTTTAGACACTAGGAGAAGATAAGGAACACACCCATTATCAAGAAATCACATTAGGATTCTCTTTTTAACCTGTTCCTTAAAACACTAGTGCTTAGGAAATCTATTGGAGGCAGAAGCAGTCAAGGGTAGCTTAGGGTTAGGGTGAGGGTTAGGGTACGGCTTAGTGTACGGGTTCGGGGAGGGGTTCGGGTAGGGCGTAGGGTATTGGTTAGGGTTGGGGTTAGGGCTAGTGTTAGGGTTAGGGCTCGGTTTAGGGTACGGGTTAGGATTAGGGTACGCGTTAGTGTTAGGGTAGGGGTTAGGGTTAGGGAACGCGTTAGGGTGAGGGTAGTTATTAAACCTATCCCACTCTCTAGATACCCCTTAGCACGTAAAGGAATATTATTTGGGGGTCCAGCCATGGAGAAGAGTTTAGACACGAGGAGAAGATAAGGAACACACCCATTATCAAGAAATCACATTAGGATTCTCTTTTTAACCTGTTCCTTAAAACACTAGTGCTTAGGAAATCTATTGGAGGCAGAAGCCATCAAGGGTAGCTTAGGGTTAGGGTTAGGGTTAGGGTGAGGGTTAGGGTACGGGTTCGGGGAGGGGTTCGGGTAGGGCGTAGGGTATGGGTTAGGGTTAGGGTTAGGGTTAGTGTTATGGTTAGGGCTCGGTTTAGGGTACGGGTTAGGATTAGGGTATGCGTTAGATTTAGGGTAGGGGTTAGGGTTAGTGTACGCGTTAGGGTGAGGGTAGTTATTAAACCTATCCCACTCTCTAGATACCCCTTAGCACGTACAGGAATTTTATTGGGGGTCCAGCCATGGAGAAGAGTTTAGACACTAGGAGAAGATAAGGAACACACCCAATATCACGAAATCACATTAGGATTCTCTTTTTAACCTGTTCCTTAAAACACTAGTGCTTACGAAATCTATTGGAGGCAGAAGCCGTCAAGGGTAGCTTAGGGTTAGGGTTAGGGTTAGGGTGAGGGTTAGGGTACGGCTTAGGGTACGGGTTCGGTGAGGGGTTCGGGTAGGGCGTAGGGTATGGGTTAGGGTTAGGGTTTGGGTTAGTGTTAGGGTTAGGGCTCGGTTTAGGGTACGGGTTAGGATTAGGGTACGCGTTAGGGTTAGGGTAGGGGTTAGGGTTAGGGCACGCGTTAGGGTGGGAGTAGTTATTAAACCTATCACACTCTCTAGATACCCCTTAGCACGTAAAGGAATATTATTTGGGGGTCCAGCCATGGAGAAGAGTTTAGACACGAGGAGAAGATAAGGAACACACCCATTATCACGAAATCACATTAGGATTCTCTTTTTAACCTGTTCCTTAAAACACTAGTGCTTAGGAAATCTATTGGAGGCAGAAGCAGTCAAGGGTAGCTTAGGGTTAGGGTTAGGGTTACGGTGAGGGTTAGGGCACGGCTTAGGGTACGGGTTCGGGGAGGGGTTCGGGTAGAGCGTAGGGTATGGGTTAGGGTTAGGGTTAGGGCTAGTGTTAGGTTTAGGGCTCGGTTTAGGGTACGGGTTAGGATTAGGGTACGCGTTAGGGTTAGGGTAGGGGTTAGGGTTAGGGTACGCTTTAGGGTGAGGGTAGTTATTAAACCTATCCTACTCTCTAGATACCCCTTAGCACTTAAAGGAATATTATTTGGGGGTCCAGCTATGGAGAAGAGTTTAGACACGAGGAGAAGATAAGGAACACACCCATTATCAAGAAATCACATTAGGATTCTCTTTTTAACCTGTTCCTTAAAACACTAGTGCTTAGGAAATCTATTGGAGAAAGAAGCAGTCAAGGGTAGCTTAGGGTTAGGTTTAGGGTTAGGGTGAGGGTTAGGGTACGGCTTAGGGTACGGGTTCGGGGAGGGGTTCGGGTAGGGCGTAGGCTATGGGTTAGGGTTAGGGTTAGGGTTAGTGTTAGGGTTAGGGCTCGGTTAAGGGTACGGGTTAGGATTAGGGTACGCGTTAGTGTTAGGGTAGTGGTTAGGGTAAGGGTACGCTTTAGGGTGAGGGTAGTTATTGAACCTATCCCACTCTCTAGATACCCCTTAGCACGTAAAGGAATATTATTTGGGGGTCCAGCCATGGAGAAGAGTTTAGACACTAGGAGAAGATAAGGAACACACCCATTATCAAGAAATCACATTAGGATTCTCTTTTTAACCTGTTCCTTAAAACACTAGTGCTTAGGAAATCTATTGGAGGCAGAAGCCGTCAAGGGTAGCTTAGGGTTAGGGTTAGGGTTAGGGTGAGGGTTAGGGTACGGCTTAGGGTACGGGTTCGGGGAGGGGTTCGGGTAGGGCGTAGGGTATGGGTTAGGGTTAGGGTTAGGGTTAGGGTTATTGTTAGGGTTAGGGCTCGGTTTAGGGTACGGGTTAGGATTAGGGTACGCGTTAGGGTTAGGGTAGGGGTTAGGGTTAGTGTACGCGTTAGGGTGAGGGTAGTTATTAAACCTATCCCACTCTCTAGATACCCCTTAGCACGTACAGGAATATTATTGGGGGTCCAGCCATGGAGAAGAGTTTAGACACTAGGAGAAGATATGGAACACACCCATTATCACGAAATCACATTAGGATTCTCTTTTTAACCTGTTCCTTAAAACACTAGTGCTTAGGAAATCTATTGGTGGCAGAAGCAATCAAGGGTAGCTTAGGGTTAGGGTTAGGGTTAGGGTTAGGGTGAGGGTTAGGGTATGGCTTAGGGTACGTTTTCGGGGAGGGGTTCGGGTAGGGCGTAGGGTATGGGTTAGGGTTAGGGTTAGAGTTAGTGTTAGGGTTAGGGCTCGGTTTAGGGTACGGGTTAGGATTAGGGTACGCGCTAGGGTTAGGGTAGGGGTTAGGGTTAGGGTACGCGTTAGGGTGAGGGTATTTATTAAACCTATCCCTCTCTCTAGATACCCCTTAGCACGTAAAGGAATATTATTTGGGGGTCCAGCCATGGAGAAGAGTTTAGACACTAGGAGAAGATAAGGAACACACCCATTATCACGAAATCACATTAGGATTCTCTTTTTAACCTGTTCCTTAAAACACTAGTGCTTAGGAAATCTATAGGAGGCAGAAGCAGTCAAGGGTAGCTTAGGGTTAGTGTTAGGGTTAGGGTGAGGGCTAGGGTATGGCTTAGCGTACAGGTTCGGGGAGGGGTTCGGGTAGGGTGTAGGGTATGTGTTAGGGTTAGGGTTAGGGCTAGCGTTAGGTTTAGGGCTCGGTTTAGGGTACGGGTTAGGATTAGGGTATGCGTTAGGGTTAGGGTAGGTGTTAGGGTTAGGGTACGCGTTTGGGTGAGGGTAGTTATTAAACCTATCCCACTCTCTAGATACCCCTTAGCACGTAAAGGAATATTATTTGGGGGTCCAGCCATGGAGAAGAGTTTAGACACGAGGAGAAGATGAGGAACACACCCATTATCAAGAAATCACATTAGGATTCTCTTTTTAACCTGTTCCTTAAAACACTAGTGCTTAGGAAATCTATTGGAGGCAGAAGCAGTCAAGGGTAGCTTAGGGTTAGGGTTAGGGTTAGGGTGAGGGTTAGGGTACGGCTTAGGGTACGGGTTCGGGGAGGGGTTCGGGTAGGGCGTAGGGTATGGGTTAGGGTTAGGGTTAGGGTTAGTGTTAGGGTTAGGGCTCGGTTTAGGGTACGGTTTAGGATTAGGGTACGCGTTAGGGTTAGGGTAGGGGTTAGGGTTAGTGTACGCGTTAGGGTGAGGGTAGTTATTAAACCTATCCCACTCTCTAGATACCCCGTAGAACATAAAGGAATATTAATGGGGGTCCAGCAATGGAGAAGAGTTTAGACACTAGGAGAAGATAAGGAACACACCCATTATCACGAAATCACATTAGGATTCTCTTTTTAACCTGTTCCTTAAAACACTAGTGCTTAGGAAATCTATTGGAGGCAGAAGCAGTCAAGGGTAGCTTAGGGTTAGGGTTAGGGTTAGGGTGAGGGTTAGGGTATGGCTTAGGGTACGGATTCGGGGAGGGGTTCGGGTAGGGCGTAGGCTATGGGTTAGGTATAGGGTTAGGGCTAGTGTTAGGGTTAGGGCTCGGTTTAGGGTATGGGTTAGGATTAGTGTACGCGTTAGGGTTAGGGTAGGGGTTAGGGTTAGGGTACGCAATAGGGTGGGGGTTGTTATTAAACCTATCACACTCTCTAGAAACCCCTTAGCACGTAAAGGAATATTATTTGGGGGTCCAACCATGGAGAAGAGTTTAGACACGAGGAGAAGATAAGGAACACAACCATTATCAAGAAATCACATTAGGATTCTCTTTTTCACCTGTTCCTTAAAACACTAGTGCTTAGGAAATCTATTGGAGGCAGAAGCAGTCAAGGGTAGCTTAGGGTTTGGGTTAGGGTTAGGGTGAGGGTTAGGGTATGGCTTAGGGTACGGGTTCGGGGAGGGGTTCGGGTAGGGCGTAGGGTATGGGTTAGGGTTAGGGTTAGGTTTAGTGTTAGGGTTAGGGCTCGGTTTAGGGTACGGGTTAGGATTAGGGTACGTGTTAGTGTTAGGGTAGGGGTTAGGGTTAGGGTACGCGATAGGGTGAGGTTAGTTATTAAACCTATCCCACTCTGTAGATACCCCTTAGCACGTAAAGGAATATTATTTGGGGGTCCAGCCATGGAGAAGAGTTTAGACACTAGGAGAAATAAGGAACACACCCATTATCACTAAATCACATTAGGATTCTCTTTTTAACCTGTTCCTTAAAACACTAGTGCTTAGGAAATCTATTGGAGGCAGAAGCAGTCAAGGGTAGCTTAGGGTTAGTGTTAGGGTTAGGGTGAGGGCTAGGGTATGGCTTAGGGTACGGGTTCGGGGAGCGGTTCGTGTAGGGCGTAGGGTATGGGTTAGGGTTAGGGTTAGGGCTAGCGTTAGGTTTAGGGCTCGGTTTAGGGTACGGGTTAGGATTAGGGTATGCGTTAGGGTTAGGGTAGGGGTTAGGGTTAGGGTACGCGTTAGGGTGAGGGTAGTTTTAAACCTATCCCACTCTCTAGATACCCCTTAGCACGTAAAGGAATATTATTTGGGGGGTCCAGCCATGGAGAAGAGTTTAGACACGAGGAGAAGATAAGGAACACACCCATTATCACGAAATCACATTAGGATTCTCTTTTTAACCTGTTCCTTAAAACACTAGTGCTTAGGAAATCTATTGGAGGCAGAAGCAGTCAAGGGTAGCTTAGGGTTAGGGTTAGGGTTAGGGTGAGGCTTAGGGTACGGCTTAGGGTACGGGTTCGGGGAGGGGTTCGGGTAGGGCGTAGGGTATGGGTTAGGGTTAGGGTTAGGGTTAGTGTTAGGGTTAGGGCTCGGTTTAGGGTACGGGTTAGGATTAGGGTACGCGTTAGGGTTACGGTAGGGGTTAGGGTTAGTGTACGCGTTAGGGTGAGGGTAGTTATTAAACCTATCCCACTCTCTGGATACCCCTTAGCACGTAAAGGAATATTAATGGGGGTCCAGCCATGGAGAAGAGTTTAGACACTAGGAGAAGATAAGGAACACACCCATTATCAGGAAATCACATTAGGATTCTCTTTTTATCCTGTTCCTTAAAACACTAGTGCTTAGGAAATCTATTGGAGGCAGAAGCAGTCAAGGGTAGCTTAGGGTTAGGGTTAGGGTTAGGGTGAGGGTTAGGGTATGGCTTAGGGTACGGGTTCGGGGAGGGGTTCGGGTAGGGCGTAGGATATGGGTTAGGTATAGGGTTACGGCTAGTGTTAGGGTTAGGGCTCGGTTTAGGGTATGGGTTAGGATTAGGGTACGCGTTAGGGTTAGGGTAGGGGTTAGGGTTAGGGTACGCATTAGGGTGGGGTTAGTTATTAAACCTATCACACTCTATAGAAACCCCTTAGCACGTAAAGGAATATTATTTGGGGGTCCAACCATGGAGAAGTGTTTAGACACGAGGAGAAGATAAGGAACACACCCATTATCAGGAAATCACATTAGGATTCTCTTTTTCACCTGTTCCTTAAAACACTAGTGCTTAGGAAATCTATTGGAGGCAGAAGCAGTCAAGGGTAGCTTAGGGTTAGGGTTAGGGTTAGGGTGAGGGTTAGGGTATGGCTTAGGGTACGGGTTCGGGGAGGGGTTCGGGTAGGGCGTAGGGTATGGGTTAGGGTTAGGGTTAGGTTTAGTGTTAGAGTTAGGGCTCGGTTTAGGGTACGGGTTAGGATTAGGGTACGTGTTAGTGTTAGGGTAGGGGTTAGGGTTAGGGTACGCGATAGGGTGAGGTTAGTTATTAAACCTATCCCACTCTGTAGATACCCCTTAGCACGGAAAGGAATATTATTTGGGGGTCCAGCCATGGAGAAGAGTTTAGACACTAGGAGAAGATAAGGAACACACCCATTATCAAGAAATCACATTAGGATTCTCTTTTTAACCTGTTCCTTAAAACACTAGTGCTTAGGAAATCTATTGGAGGCAGAAGCCGTCAAGGGTAGCTTAGGGTTAGGGTTAGGGTTAGGGTGAGGGTTAGGGTACGGCTTAGGGTACGGGTTCGGGGAGGGGTTCGGGTAGGGCGTAGGGTATGGGTTAGGGTTAGGGTTAGGGTTAGTGTTAGGGTTAGGGCTCGGTTAAGGGTACGGGTTAGGATTAGGGTACGCGTTAGTGTTAGGGTAGTGGTTAGGGTTAGGGTACGCGTTAGGGTGAGGGTAGTTATTAAACCTATCACACTCTCTAGATACCCCTTAGCACGTAAAGGAATATTATTTGGGAGTCCAGCCATGGAGAAGAGTTTAGACACGAGGAGAAGTTAAGGAACACACCCATTATCAAGAAATCACATTAGGATTCTCTTTTTCACCTGTTCCTTAAAACACTACTGCTTAGGAAATCTATTGGAGACAGAAGCAGTCAAGGGTAGCTTAGGGTAGGGTTAGGGTTAGGGTGAGGGATAGGGTATGGCTTAGGGTACGGGTTCGGGGAGGGGTTCGGGTAGGGCGTAGGGTATGGGTTAGGGTTAGGGTTAGGGCTGGTGTTAGGGTTAGGGCTCGGTTTAGGGTACGGGTTAGGATTAGGGTACGAGTTAGTGTTAGGGTAGGGGTTAGGGTTAGGGTACGCGATAGGGTGAGGTTAGTTATTAAACCTATCCCACTCTCTAGATACCCCTTAGCTCGTAAAGGAATATTATTTGGGGGTCCAGCCATGGAGAAGAGTTTAGACACTAGGAGAAGATAAGGAACACACCCATTATCAAGAAATCACATTAGGATTCTCTTTTTAACCTGTTCCTTAAAACACTAGTGCTTAGGAAATCCATTGGAGGCAGAAGCCGTCAAGGGTAGCTTAGGGTTAGGGTTAGGGTTAGGGTGAGGTTTAGGGTACGGCTTAGGTTACGGGTTCGGGGAGGGGTTCGGGTAGGGCGTAGGGTATGGGTTAGGGTTAGGGTTAGGGCTAGGGTTAGGGTTAGGGCTCGGTTTAGGGTACGCGTTAGGGTTAGGGTAGGGGTTAGGGTTAGGGTACGCGTCAGGGTGAGGGTAGTTATTAAACCTATCCCACTCTCTAGATACCCCTTAGCACGTAAAGAATATTATTTGGGGGTCCAGCCATGGAGAAGAGTTTAGACACGAGGAGAAGATAAGGAACACACCCATTATCAAGAAATCACATTAGGATTCTCTTTTTAACCTGTTCCTTAAAACACTTGTGCTTAGGAAATCTATTGGAGGCAGAAGCAGTCAAGGGTAGCTTAGGGTTAGGGTTAGGATTAGGGTACGGCTTAGGGTACGGGTTCGGGGAGGGGTTCGGGTAGGGCGTAGGGTATGGTTTAGTGTTAGGGTTAGGGTTAGTATTAGGGTTAGGGCTCGGTTTAGGGTACGGGTTAGGATTAGGGTACGCGTTAGGGTTAGGGTAGGGGTTAGGGTTAGGGTATGCGATAGGGTGAGGTTAGTTATTAAACCTATCCCGCTCTCTAGATACCCCTTAGCACGTAAAGGAATATTATTTGGGGGTCCAGCCATGGAGAAGAGTTTCGACACTAGGAGAAGATAAGGAACACACCCATTATCAAGAAATCACATTAGGATTCTCTTTTTAACCTGTTCCTTAAAACACTAGTGCTTAGGAAATCTATTGGAGGCAGAAGCAGTCAAGGGTAGCTTAGGGTTTGGGTTAGGGTTAGGGTGAGGGTTAGGGTACGGCTTAGGGTACGGGTTCGGGGAGGGGTTCGGGTAGGGCGTAGGGTATGGGTTAGGGTTAGGGTTAGGGTTAGTGTTAGGGTTAGGGCTCGGTTTAGGGTACGGGTTAGGATTAGGGTACGCGTTAGTGTTAGGGTAGGGGTTAGAGTTAGTGTACGCGTTAGGGTGAGGGTAGTTATTAAACCTATCCCACTCTCTAGATACCCCTTAGCACGTACAGGAATATTATTGGGGGTCCAGCAATGGAGAAGAGTTTAGACACTAGGAGAAGATAAGGAACACACCCATTATCACGAAATCACTTTAGGATTCTCTTTTTAACCTGTTCCTTAAAACACTAGTGCTTAGGAAATCTATTGGAGGCAGAAGCAGTCAAGGGTAGCTTAGGGTTAGGGTGAGGGTTAGGGTACGGCTTAGGGTACGGGTTCGGGGAGGGGTTCGGTAGGGCGTAGGGTATTGGTTAGGGTTAGGGTTAGGGCTAGTGTTAGGGTTAGGGCTCGGTTTAGGGTACGGGTTAGGATTAGGGTACGCGTTAGGGTTAGGGTAGGGGTTAGGGTTAGGGAACGCGTTAGGGTGAGGGTAGTTATTAAACCTATCCCACTCTCTAGATACCCCTTAGCACGTAAAGGAATATTATTTGGGGGTCCAGCCATGGAGAAGAGTTTAGACACGAGGAGAAGATAAGGAACACTCCCATTATCACGAAATCACATTAGGATTCTCTTTTTAACCTGTTCCTTAAAACACTAGTGCTTAGGAAATCTATTGGAGGCAGAAGCAGTCAAGGGTAGCTTAGGGTTAGTGTTAGGGTTAGGGTGAGGGCTAGGGTATGGCTTAGGGTACGGGTTCGGGGAGGGGTTCGGGTAGGGCGTAGGGTATGGCTTAGGGTTAGGGTTAGGGCTAGTGTTAGGTTTAGGGCTCGGTTTAGGGTACGGGTTAGGATTAGGGTATGCGATAGGGTTAGGGTAGGCGTTAGGGTTAGGGTACGCGTTAGGGTGAGGGAATTTATTAAACGTATCCCACTCTGTAGATAACCCTTAGCACGTAAAGGAATATTATTTGGGGGTCCAGCCATGGAGAAGAGTTTAGACACGAGGAGAAGATAAGGAACACACCCATTATCAAGAAATCACATTAGGATTCTCTTTTTAACCTGTTCCTTAAAACACTAGTGCTTAGGAAATCTATTGGAGGCAGAAGCAGTCAAGGGTAGCTTAGGGTTAGGGTTAGGGTTAGGGTGAGGGTTAGGGTACGGCTTAGGTTACGGGTTCGGGGAGGGGTTCGGGTAGGGCGTAGGGTATGGGTTAGGGTTAGGGTTAGGGTTAGTGTTAGGGTTAGGGCTCGGTTAAGGGTACGGGTTAGGATTAGGGTACGCGTTAGTGTTAGGGTAGTGGTTAGGGTTAGGGTACGCTTTAGGGTGAGGGTAGTTATTAAACCTATCCCACTCTCTAGATACCCCTTAGCACGTAAAGGAATATTATTTGGGGGTCCAGCCATGGAGAAGAGTTTAGACACTAGGAGAAGATAAGGAACACACCCATTATCAAGAAATCACATTAGGATTCTCTTTTTAACCTGTTCCTTAAAACACTAGTGCTTAGGAAATCTATTGGAGGCAGAAGCCATCAAGGGTAGCTTAGGGTTAGGGTTAGGGTTAGGGTGAGGGTTAGGGTACGGCTTAGGGTACGGGTTCGGGGAGGGTTTCGGGTAGGGCGTAGGGTATGGGTTAGGGTTAGGGTTAGGGTTAGTGTTATGGTTAGGGCTCGGTTTAGGGTACGGGTTAGGATTAGGGTATGCGTTAGATTTAGGGTAGGGGTTAGGGTTAGTGTACGCGTTAGGGTGAGGGTAGTTATTAAACCTATCCCACTCTCTAGATACCCCTTAGCACGTACAGGAATTTTATTGGGGGTCCAGCCATGGAGAAGAGTTTAGACACTAGGAGAAGATAAGGAACACACCCAATATCACGAAATCACATTAGGATTCTCTTTTTAACCTGTTCCTTAAAACACTAGTGCTTACGAAATCTATTGGAGGCAGAAGCCGTCAAGGGTAGCTTAGGGTTAGGTTTAGGGTTAGGGTGAGTGTTAGGGTATGGCTTAGGGTACGGGTTCGGGGAGGGGTTCGGGTAGGGCGTAGGGTATGGGTTAGGGTTAGGGTTAGGGTTAGTGTTAGGTTTAGGGCTCGGTTTAGGGTACGGGTTAGGATTAGGGTATGCGTTAGTGTTAGGGTAGGGGTTAGGGTTAGGGTACGCGATAGGGTGAGGTTAGTTATTAAACCTATCCCACTCTCTAGATACCCCTTAGCACGTAAAGGAATATTATTTGGGGGTCCAGCCATGGAGAAGAGTTTAGACACTAGGAGAAGATAAGGAACACACCCATTATCAAGAAATCACATTAGGATTCTCTTTTTAACCTGTTCCTTAAAACACTAGTGCTTAGGAAATCTATTGGAGGCAGAAGCAGTCAAGGGTAGCTTAGGGTTAGGGTGAGGGTTAGGGTACGGCTTAGGGTACGGGTTCGGGGAGGGGTTCGGGTAGGGCGTAGGGTATTGGTTAGGGTTGGGGTTAGGGCTAGTGTTAGGGTTAGGGCTCGGTTTAGGGTACGGGTTAGGATTAGGGTACGCGTTAGGGTTAGGGTAGGGGTTAGGGTTAGGGAACGCGTTAGGGTGAGGGTAGTTATTAAACCTATCCCACTCTCTAGATACCCCTTAGCACGTAAAGGAATATTATTTGGGGGTCCAGCCATGGAGAAGAGTTTAGACACGAGGAGAAGATAAGGAACACACCCATTATCACGAAATCACATTAGGATTCTCTTTTTAACCTGTTCCTTAAAACACTAGTGCTTAGGAAATCTATTGGCGGCAGAAGCCATCAAGGGTAGCTTAGGGTTAGGGTTAGGGTTAGGGTGAGGGTTAGGGTACGGCTTAGGGTACGGGTTCGGGGAGGGGTTCGGGTAGGGCGTAGGGTATGGGTTAGGGTTAGGGTTAGGGTTAGGGTTAGGGTTATTGTTAGGGTTAGGGCTCGGTTTAGGGTACGGGTTAGGATTAGGGTACGCGTTAGGGTTAGGGTAGGGGTTAGGGTTAGTGTACGCGTTAGGGTGAGGGTAGTTATTAAACCTATCCCACTCTCTAGATACCCCTTAGCACGTACAGGAATATTATTGGGGGTCCAGCCATGGAGAAGAGTTTAGACACTAGGAGAAGATATGGAACACACCCATTATCACGAAATCACATTAGGATTCTCTTTTTAACCTGTTCCTTAAAACACTAGTGCTTAGGAAATCTATTGGTGGCAGAAGCAATCAAGGGTAGCTTAGGGTTAGGGTTAGGGTTAGGGTTAGGGTGAGGGTTAGGGTGTGGCTTAGGGTACGTGTTCGGGGAGGGGTTCGGGTAGGGCGTAGTGTATGGATTAGGTATAGGGTTAGGGCTAGTGTTAGGGTTAGGGCTCGGTTTAGGGTATGGGTTAGGATTAGGGTACGCGTTAGTGTTAGGGTAGTGGTTAGGGTAAGGGTACGCTTTAGGGTGAGGGTAGTTATTGAACCTATCCCACACTCTAGATACCCCTTAGCACGTACAGGAATATTATTGGGGGTCCAGCCATGGAGAAGAGTTTAGACACTAGGAGAAGATATGGAACACACCCATTATCACGAAATCACATTAGGATTCTCTTTTTAACCTGTTCCTTAAAACACTAGTGCTTAGGAAATCTATAGGAGGCAGAAGCAGTCAAGGGTAGCTTAGGGTTAGTGTTAGGGTTAGGGTGAGGGCTAGGGTACAGGTTCGGGGAGGGGTTCGGGTAGGGTGTAGGGTATGTGTTAGGGTTAGGGTTAGGGCTAGCGTTAGGTTTAGGGCTCGGTTTAGGGTACGGGTTAGGATTAGGGTATGCGTTAGGGTTAGGGTAGGTGTTAGGGTTAGGGTACGCGTTTGGGTGAGGGTAGTTATTAAACCTATCCCACTCTCTAGATACCCCTTAGCACGTAAAGGAATATTATTTGGGGGTCCAGCCATGGAGAAGAGTTTAGACACGAGGAGAAGATAAGGAACACACCCATTATCAAGAAATCACATTAGGATTCTCTTTTTAACCTGTTCCTTAAAACACTAGTGCTTAGGAAATCTATTGGAGGCAGAAGCAGTCAAGGGTAGCTTAGGGTTAGGGTTAGGGTTAGGGTGAGGGTTAGGGTACGGCTTAGGGTACGGGTTCGGGGAGGGGTTCGGGTAGGGCGTAGGGTATGGGTTAGGGTTAGGGTTAGGGTTAGTGTTAGGGTTAGGGCTCGGTTTAGGGTACGGTTTAGGATTAGGGTACGCGTTAGGGTTAGGGTAGGGGTTAGGGTTAGTGTACGCGTTAGGGTGAGGGTAGTTATTAAACCTATCCCACTCTCTAGATACCCCGTAGAACATAAAGGAATATTAATGGGGGTCCAGCAATGGAGAAGAGTTTAGACACTAGGAGAAGATAAGGAACACACCCATTATCACGAAATCACATTAGGATTCTCTTTTTAACCTGTTCCTTAAAACACTAGTGCTTAGGAAATCTATTGGAGGCAGAAGCAGTCAAGGGTAGCTTAGGGTTAGGGTTAGGGTTAGGGTGAGGGTTAGGGTATGGCTTAGGGTACGGGTTCGGGGAGGGGTTCGGGTAGGGCGTAGGGTATGGGTTAGGTATAGGGTTAGGGCTAGTGTTAGGGTTAGGGCTCGGTTTAGGGTATGGGTTAGGATTAGTGTACGCGTTAGGGTTAGGGTAGGGGTTAGGGTTAGGGTACGCAATAGGGTGGGGGTAGTTATTAAACCTATCACACTCTCTAGAAACCCCTTAGCACGTAAAGGAATATTATTTGGGGGTCCAACCATGGAGAAGAGTTTAGACACGAGGAGAAGATAAGGAACACAACCATTATCAAGGAATCACATTAGGATTCTCTTTTTCACCTGTTCCTTAAAACACTAGTGCTTAGGAAATCTATTGGAGGCAGAAGCAGTCAAGGGTAGCTTAGGGTTTGGGTTAGGGTTAGGGTGAGGGTTAGGGTATGGCTTAGGGTACGGGTTCGGGGAGGGGTTCGGGTAGGGCGTAGGGTATGGGTTAGGGTTAGGGTTAGGTTTAGTGTTAGGGTTAGGGCTCGGTTTAGGGTACGGGTTAGGATTAGGGTACGTGTTAGTGTTAGGGTAGGGGTTAGGGTTAGGGTACGCGATAGGGTGAGGTTAGTTATTAAACCTATCCCACTCTGTAGATACCCCTTAGCACGTAAAGGAATATTATTTGGGGGTCCAGCCATGGAGAAGAGTTTAGACACTAGGAGAAATAAGGAACACACCCATTATCACTAAATCACATTAGGATTCTCTTTTTAACCTGTTCCTTAAAACACTAGTGCTTAGGAAATCTATTGGAGGCAGAAGCAGTCAAGGGTAGCTTAGGGTTAGTGTTAGGGTTAGGGTGAGGGCTAGGGTATGGCTTAGGGTACGGGTTCGGGGAGCGGTTCGTGTAGGGCGTAGGGTATGGGTTAGGGTTAGGGTTAGGGCTAGCGTTAGGTTTAGGGCTCGGTTTAGGGTACGGGTTAGGATTAGGGTATGCGTTAGGGTTAGGGTAGGGGTTAGGGTTAGTGTACGCGTTAGGGTGAGGGTAGTTATTAAACCTATCCCACTCTCTAGATACCCCTTAGCACGTACAGGAATTTTATTGGGGGTCCAGCCATGGAGAAGAGTTTAGACACTAGGAGAAGATAAGGAACACACCCAATGTCACGAAATCACATTAGGATTCTCTTTTTAACCTGTTCCTTAAAACACTAGTGCTTACGAAATCTATTGGAGGCAGAAGCCGTCAAGGGTAGCTTAGGGTTAGGTTTAGGGTTAGGGTGAGGGTTAGGGTATGGCTTAGGGTACGGGTTCGGGGAGGGGTTCGGGTAGGGCGTAGGGTATGGGTTAGGGTTAGGGTTAGGGTTAGTGTTAGGTTTAGGGCTCGGTTTAGGGTACGGGTTAGGATTAGGGTATGCGTTGGTGTTAGGGTAGGGGTTAGGGTTAGGGTACGCGATAGGGTGAGGTTAGTTATTAAACCTATCCCACTCTCTAGATACCCCTTAGCACGTAAAGGAATATTATTTGGGGGTCCAGCCATGGAGAAGAGTTTAGACACTAGGAGAAGATAAGGAACACACCCATTATCAAGAAATCACATTAGGATTCTCTTTTTAACCTGTTCCTTAAAACACTAGTGCTTAGGAAATCTATTGGAGGCAGAAGCAGTCAAGGGTAGCTTAGGGTTAGGGTGAGGGTTAGGGTACGGCTTAGTGTACGGGTTCGGGGAGGGGTTCGGGTAGGGCGTAGGGTATTGGTTAGGGTTGGGGTTAGGGCTAGTGTTAGGGTTAGGGCTCGGTTTAGGGTACGGGTTAGGATTAGGGTACGCGTTAGTGTTAGGGTAGGGGTTAGGGTTAGGGAACGCGTTAGGGTGAGGGTAGTTATTAAACCTATCCCACTCTCTAGATACCCCTTAGCACGTAAAGGAATATTATTTGGGGGTCCAGCCATGGAGAAGAGTTTAGACACGAGGAGAAGATAAGGAACACACCCATTATCAAGAAATCACATTAGGATTCTCTTTTTAACCTGTTCCTTAAAACACTAGTGCTTAGGAAATCTATTGGAGGCAGAAGCCATCAAGGGTAGCTTAGGGTTAGGGTTAGGGTTAGGGTGAGGGTTAGGGTACGGCTTAGGGTACGGGTTCGGGGAGGGGTTCGGGTAGGGCGTAGGGTATGGGTTAGGGTTAGGGTTAGGGTTAGTGTTATGGTTAGGGCTCGGTTTAGGGTACGGGTTAGGATTAGGGTATGCGTTAGATTTAGGGTAGGGGTTAGGGTTAGTGTACGCGTTAGGGTGAGGGTAGTTATTAAACCTATCCCACTCTCTAGATACCCCTTAGCACGTACAGGAATTTTATTGGGGGTCCAGCCATGGAGAAGAGTTTAGACACTAGGAGAAGATAAGGAACACACCCAATATCACGAAATCACATTAGGATTCTCTTTTTAACCTGTTCCTTAAAACACTAGTGCTTACGAAATCTATTGGAGGCAGAAGCCGTCAAGGGTAGCTTAGGGTTAGGGTTAGGGTTAGGGTGAGGGTTAGGGTACGGCTTAGGGTACGGGTTCGGTGAGGGGTTCGGGTAGGGCGTAGGGTATGGGTTAGGGTTAGGGTTTGGGTTAGTGTTAGGGTTAGGGCTCGGTTTAGGGTACGGGTTAGGATTAGGGTACGCGTTAGGGTTAGGGTAGGGGTTAGGGTTAGGGCACGCGTTAGGGTGGGAGTAGTTATTAAACCTATCACACTCTCTAGATACCCCTTAGCACGTAAAGGAATATTATTTGGGGGTCCAGCCATGGAGAAGAGTTTAGACACGAGGAGAAGATAAGGAACACACCCATTATCACGAAATCACATTAGGATTCTCTTTTTAACCTGTTCCTTAAAACACTAGTGCTTAGGAAATCTATTGGAGGCAGAAGCAGTCAAGGGTAGCTTAGGGTTAGGGTTAGGGTTACGGTGAGGGTTAGGGCACGGCTTAGGGTACGGGTTCGGGGAGGGGTTCGGGTAGAGCGTAGGGTATGGGTTAGGGTTAGGGTTAGGGCTAGTGTTAGGTTTAGGGCTCGGTTTAGGGTACGGGTTAGGATTAGGGTACGCGTTAGGGTTAGGGTAGGGGTTAGGGTTAGGGTACGCTTTAGGGTGAGGGTAGTTATTAAACCTATCCTACTCTCTAGATACCCCTTAGCACTTAAAGGAATATTATTTGGGGGTCCAGCTATGGAGAAGAGTTTAGACACGAGGAGAAGATAAGGAACACACCCATTATCAAGAAATCACATTAGGATTCTCTTTTTAACCTGTTCCTTAAAACACTAGTGCTTAGGAAATCTATTGGAGGAAGAAGCAGTCAAGGGTAGCTTAGGGTTAGGTTTAGGGTTAGGGTGAGGGTTAGGGTACGGCTTAGGGTACGGGTTCGGGGAGGGGTTCGGGTAGGGCGTAGGCTATGGGTTAGGGTTAGGGTTAGGGTTAGTGTTAGGGTTAGGGCTCGGTTAAGGGTACGGGTTAGGATTAGGGTACGCGTTAGTGTTAGGGTAGTGGTTAGGGTAAGGGTACGCTTTAGGGTGAGGGTAGTTATTGAACCTATCCCACTCTCTAGATACCCCTTAGCACGTAAAGGAATATTATTTGGGGGTCCAGCCATGGAGAAGAGTTTAGACACTAGGAGAAGATAAGGAACACACCCATTATCAAGAAATCACATTAGGATTCTCTTTTTAACCTGTTCCTTAAAACACTAGTGCTTAGGAAATCTATTGGAGGCAGAAGCCGTCAAGGGTAGCTTAGGGTTAGGGTTAGGGTTAGGGTGAGGGTTAGGGTACGGCTTAGGGTACGGGTTCGGGGAGGGGTTCGGGTAGGGCGTAGGGTATGGGTTAGGGTTAGGGTTAGGGTTAGGGTTATTGTTAGGGTTAGGGCTCGGTTTAGGGTACGGGTTAGGATTAGGGTACGCGTTAGGGTTAGGGTAGGGGTTAGGGTTAGTGTACGCGTTAGGGTGAGGGTAGTTATTAAACCTATCCCACTCTCTAGATACCCCTTAGCACGTACAGGAATATTATTGGGGGTCCAGCCATGGAGAAGAGTTTAGACACTAGGAGAAGATATGGAACACACCCATTATCACGAAATCACATTAGGATTCTCTTTTTAACCTGTTCCTTAAAACACTAGTGCTTAGGAAATCTATTGGTGGCAGAAGCAATCAAGGGTAGCTTAGGGTTAGGGTTAGGGTTAGGGTTAGGGTGAGGGTTAGGGTATGGCTTAGGGTACGTGTTCGGGGAGGGGTTCGGGTAGGGCGTAGGGTATGGGTTAGGGTTAGGGTTAGAGTTAGTGTTAGGGTTAGGGCTCGGTTTAGGGTACGGGTTAGGATTAGGGTACGCGCTAGGGTTAGGGTAGGGGTTAGGGTTAGGGTACGCGTTAGGGTGAGGGTATTTATTAAACCTATCCCTCTCTCTAGATACCCCTTAGCACGTAAAGGAATATTATTTGGGGGTCCAGCCATGGAGAAGAGTTTAGACACTAGGAGAAGATAAGGAACACACCCATTATCACGAAATCACATTAGGATTCTCTTTTTAACCTGTTCCTTAAAACACTAGTGCTTAGGAAATCTATAGGAGGCAGAAGCAGTCAAGGGTAGCTTAGGGTTAGTGTTAGGGTTAGGGTGAGGGCTAGGGTATGGCTTAGCGTACAGGTTCGGGGAGGGGTTCGGGTAGGGTGTAGGGTATGTGTTAGGGTTAGGGTTAGGGCTAGCGTTAGGTTTAGGGCTCGGTTTAGGGTACGGGTTAGGATTAGGGTATGCGTTAGGGTTAGGGTAGGTGTTAGGGTTAGGGTACGCGTTTGGGTGAGGGTAGTTATTAAACCTATCCCACTCTCTAGATACCCCTTAGCACGTAAAGGAATATTATTTGGGGGTCCAGCCATGGAGAAGAGTTTAGACACGAGGAGAAGATGAGGAACACACCCATTATCAAGAAATCACATTAGGATTCTCTTTTTAACCTGTTCCTTAAAACACTAGTGCTTAGGAAATCTATTGGAGGCAGAAGCAGTCAAGGGTAGCTTAGGGTTAGGGTTAGGGTTAGGGTGAGGGTTAGGGTACGGCTTAGGGTACGGGTTCGGGGAGGGGTTCGGGTAGGGCGTAGGGTATGGGTTAGGGTTAGGGTTAGGGTTAGTGTTAGGGTTAGGGCTCGGTTTAGGGTACGGTTTAGGATTAGGGTACGCGTTAGGGTTAGGGTAGGGGTTAGGGTTAGTGTACGCGTTAGGGTGAGGGTAGTTATTAAACCTATCCCACTCTCTAGATACCCCGTAGAACATAAAGGAATATTAATGGGGGTCCAGCAATGGAGAAGAGTTTAGACACTAGGAGAAGATAAGGAACACACCCATTATCACGAAATCACATTAGGATTCTCTTTTTAACCTGTTCCTTAAAACACTAGTGCTTAGGAAATCTATTGGAGGCAGAAGCAGTCAAGGGTAGCTTAGGGTTAGGGTTAGGGTTAGGGTGAGGGTTAGGGTATGGCTTAGGGTACGGATTCGGGGAGGGGTTCGGGTAGGGCGTAGGGTATGGGTTAGGTATAGGGTTAGGGCTAGTGTTAGGGTTAGGGCTCGGTTTAGGGTATGGGTTAGGATTAGTGTACGCGTTAGGGTTAGGGTAGGGGTTAGGGTTAGGGTACGCAATAGGGTGGGGGTTGTTATTAAACCTATCACACTCTCTAGAAACCCCTTAGCACGTAAAGGAATATTATTTGGGGGTCCAACCATGGAGAAGAGTTTAGACACGAGGAGAAGATAAGGAACACAACCATTATCAAGAAATCACATTAGGATTCTCTTTTTCACCTGTTCCTTAAAACACTAGTGCTTAGGAAATCTATTGGAGGCAGAAGCAGTCAAGGGTAGCTTAGGGTTTGGGTTAGGGTTAGGGTGAGGGTTAGGGTATGGCTTAGGGTACGGGTTCGGGGAGGGGTTCGGGTAGGGCGTAGGGTATGGGTTAGGGTTAGGGTTAGGTTTAGTGTTAGGGTTAGGGCTCGGTTTAGGGTACGGGTTAGGATTAGGGTACGTGTTAGTGTTAGGGTAGGGGTTAGGGTTAGGGTACGCGATAGGGTGAGGTTAGTTATTAAACCTATCCCACTCTGTAGATACCCCTTAGCACGTAAAGGAATATTATTTGGGGGTCCAGCCATGGAGAAGAGTTTAGACACTAGGAGAAATAAGGAACACACCCATTATCACTAAATCACATTAGGATTCTCTTTTTAACCTGTTCCTTAAAACACTAGTGCTTAGGAAATCTATTGGAGGCAGAAGCAGTCAAGGGTAGCTTAGGGTTAGTGTTAGGGTTAGGGTGAGGGCTAGGGTATGGCTTAGGGTACGGGTTCGGGGAGCGGTTCGTGTAGGGCGTAGGGTATGGGTTAGGGTTAGGGTTAGGGCTAGCGTTAGGTTTAGGGCTCGGTTTAGGGTACGGGTTAGGATTAGGGTATGCGTTAGGGTTAGGGTAGGGGTTAGGGTTAGGGTACGCGTTAGGGTGAGGGTAGTTATTAAACCTATCCCACTCTCTAGATACCCCTTAGCACGTAAAGGAATATTATTTGGGGGTCCAGCCATGGAGAAGAGTTTAGACACGAGGAGAAGATAAGGAACACACCCATTATCACGAAATCACATTAGGATTCTCTTTTTAACCTGTTCCTTAAAACACTAGTGCTTAGGAAATCTATTGGAGGCAGAAGCAGTCAAGGGTAGCTTAGGGTTAGGGTTAGGGTTAGGGTGAGGCTTAGGGTACGGCTTAGGGTACGGGTTCGGGGAGGGGTTCGGGTAGGGCGTAGGGTATGGGTTAGGGTTAGGGTTAGGGTTAGTGTTAGGGTTAGGGCTCGGTTTAGGGTACGGGTTAGGATTAGGGTACGCGTTAGGGTTACGGTAGGGGTTAGGGTTAGTGTACGCGTTAGGGTGAGGGTAGTTATTAAACCTATCCCACTCTCTGGATACCCCTTAGCACGTAAAGGAATATTAATGGGGGTCCAGCCATGGAGAAGAGTTTAGACACTAGGAGAAGATAAGGAACACACCCATTATCAGGAAATCACATTAGGATTCTCTTTTTATCCTGTTCCTTAAAACACTAGTGCTTAGGAAATCTATTGGAGGCAGAAGCAGTCAAGGGTAGCTTAGGGTTAGGGTTAGGGTTAGGGTGAGGGTTAGGGTATGGCTTAGGGTACGGGTTCGGGGAGGGGTTCGGGTAGGGCGTAGGATATGGGTTAGGTATAGGGTTACGGCTAGTGTTAGGGTTAGGGCTCGGTTTAGGGTATGGGTTAGGATTAGGGTACGCGTTAGGGTTAGGGTAGGGGTTAGGGTTAGGGTACGCATTAGGGTGGGGTTAGTTATTAAACCTATCACACTCTATAGAAACCCCTTAGCACGTAAAGGAATATTATTTGGGGGTCCAACCATGGAGAAGTGTTTAGACACGAGGAGAAGATAAGGAACACACCCATTATCAGGAAATCACATTAGGATTCTCTTTTTCACCTGTTCCTTAAAACACTAGTGCTTAGGAAATCTACTGGAGGCAGAAGCAGTCAAGGGTAGCTTAGGGTTAGGGTTAGGGTTAGGGTGAGGGTTAGGGTATGGCTTAGGGTACGGGTTCGGGGAGGGGTTCGGGTAGGGCGTAGGGTATGGGTTAGGGTTAGGGTTAGGTTTAGTGTTAGAGTTAGGGCTCGGTTTAGGGTACGGGTTAGGATTAGGGTACGTGTTAGTGTTAGGGTAGGGGTTAGGGTTAGGGTACGCGATAGGGTGAGGTTAGTTATTAAACCTATCCCACTCTGTAGATACCCCTTAGCACGGAAAGGAATATTATTTGGGGGTCCAGCCATGGAGAAGAGTTTAGACACTAGGAGAAGATAAGGAACACACCCATTATCAAGAAATCACATTAGGATTCTCTTTTTAACCTGTTCCTTAAAACACTAGTGCTTAGGAAATCTATTGGAGGCAGAAGCCGTCAAGGGTAGCTTAGGGTTAGGGTTAGGGTTAGGGTGAGGGTTAGGGTACGGCTTAGGGTACGGGTTCGGGGAGGGGTTCGGGTAGGGCGTAGGGTATGGGTTAGGGTTAGGGTTAGGGTTAGTGTTAGGGTTAGGGCTCGGTTAAGGGTACGGGTTAGGATTAGGGTACGCGTTAGTGTTAGGGTAGTGGTTAGGGTTAGGGTACGCGTTAGGGTGAGGGTAGTTATTAAACCTATCACACTCTCTAGATACCCCTTAGCACGTAAAGGAATATTATTTGGGAGTCCAGCCATGGAGAAGAGTTTAGACACGAGGAGAAGTTAAGGAACACACCCATTATCAAGAAATCACATTAGGATTCTCTTTTTCACCTGTTCCTTAAAACACTACTGCTTAGGAAATCTATTGGAGACAGAAGCAGTCAAGGGTAGCTTAGGGTAGGGTTAGGGTTAGGGTGAGGGATAGGGTATGGCTTAGGGTACGGGTTCGGGGAGGGGTTCGGGTAGGGCGTAGGGTATGGGTTAGGGTTAGGGTTAGGGCTGGTGTTAGGGTTAGGGCTCGGTTTAGGGTACGGGTTAGGATTAGGGTACGAGTTAGTGTTAGGGTAGGGGTTAGGGTTAGGGTACGCGATAGGGTGAGGTTAGTTATTAAACCTATCCCACTCTCTAGATACCCCTTAGCTCGTAAAGGAATATTATTTGGGGGTCCAGCCATGGAGAAGAGTTTAGACACTAGGAGAAGATAAGGAACACACCCATTATCAAGAAATCACATTAGGATTCTCTTTTTAACCTGTTCCTTAAAACACTAGTGCTTAGGAAATCCATTGGAGGCAGAAGCCGTCAAGGGTAGCTTAGGGTTAGGGTTAGGGTTAGGGTGAGGTTTAGGGTACGGCTTAGGTTACGGGTTCGGGGAGGGGTTCGGGTAGGGCGTAGGGTATGGGTTAGGGTTAGGGTTAGGGCTAGGGTTAGGGTTAGGGCTCGGTTTAGGGTACGCGTTAGGGTTAGGGTAGGGGTTAGGGTTAGGGTACGCGTCAGGGTGAGGGTAGTTATTAAACCTATCCCACTCTCTAGATACCCCTTAGCACGTAAAGAATATTATTTGGGGGTCCAGCCATGGAGAAGAGTTTAGACACGAGGAGAAGATAAGGAACACACCCATTATCAAGAAATCACATTAGGATTCTCTTTTTAACCTGTTCCTTAAAACACTTGTGCTTAGGAAATCTATTGGAGGCAGAAGCAGTCAAGGGTAGCTTAGGGTTAGGGTTAGGATTAGGGTACGGCTTAGGGTACGGGTTCGGGGAGGGGTTCGGGTAGGGCGTAGGGTATGGTTTAGTGTTAGGGTTAGGGTTAGTATTAGGGTTAGGGCTCGGTTTAGGGTACGGGTTAGGATTAGGGTACGCGTTAGGGTTAGGGTAGGGGTTAGGGTTAGGGTATGCGATAGGGTGAGGTTAGTTATTAAACCTATCCCGCTCTCTAGATACCCCTTAGCACGTAAAGGAATATTATTTGGGGGTCCAGCCATGGAGAAGAGTTTCGACACTAGGAGAAGATAAGGAACACACCCATTATCAAGAAATCACATTAGGATTCTCTTTTTAACCTGTTCCTTAAAACACTAGTGCTTAGGAAATCTATTGGAGGCAGAAGCAGTCAAGGGTAGCTTAGGGTTTGGGTTAGGGTTAGGGTGAGGGTTAGGGTACGGCTTAGGGTACGGGTTCGGGGAGGGGTTCGGGTAGGGCGTAGGGTATGGGTTAGGGTTAGGGTTAGGGCTAGGGTTAGGGTTAGGGCTCGGTTTAGGGTACGGGTTAGGATTAGGGTACGCGTTAGGGTTAGGGTAGGGGTTAGGGTTAGGGTACGTTTTAGGGTGAGGGTAGTTATTAAACCTATCCCACTCTCTAGATACCCCTTAGCACGTAAAGGAATATTATTTGGGGGTCCAGCCATGGAGAAGAGTTTAGACACGAGGAGAAGATAAGGAACACACCCATTATCAAGAAATCACATTAGGATTCTCTTTTTAACCTGTTCCTTAAAACACTTGTGCTTAGGAAATCTATTGGAGGCAGAAGCAGTCAAGGGTAGCTTAGGGTTAGGGTTAGGATTAGGGTACGGCTTAGGGTACGGGTTCGGGGAGGGGTTCGGGTAGGGCGTAGCGTATGGTTTAGTGTTAGGGTTAGGGTTAGTGTTAGGGTTAGGGCTCGGTTTAGGGTACGGGTTAGGATTAGGGTACACGTTAGGGTTAGGGTAGGGGTTAGGGTTAGGGTATGCGATAGGGTGAGGTTAGTTATTAAACCTATCCCACTCTCTAGATACCCCTTAGCACGTAAAGGAATATTATTTGGGGGTCCAGCCATGGAGAAGAGTTTCGACACTAGGAGAAGATAAGGAACACACCCATTATAAAGAAATCACATTAGGATTCTCTTTTTAACCTGTTCCTTAAAACACTAGTGCTTAGGAAATCTATTGGAGGCAGAAGCCGTCAAGGGTAGCTTAGGGTTAGGGTTAGGGTTAGGGTGAGGGTTAGGGTACGGCTTAGGGTACGGGTTCGGGGAGGGGTTCGGTTAGGGCGTAGGGTATGGGTTAGGGTTAGGGTTAGGGATAGTGTTAGGGTTAGGGCTCGGTTTAGGGTACGGGTTAGGATTAGGGTATGCGTTAGGGTTAGGGTAGGGGTTAGGGTTAGGGTACGCTTTAGGGTGAGGGTAGTTATTAAACCTATCCCACTCTCTAGATACCCCTTAGCACGTAAAGGAATATTATTTGGGGGTCCAGCCATGGAGAAGGGTTTAGACACTAGGAGAAGATAAGGAACACACCCATTATCAAGAAATCACAATATGATTCTCTTTTTAAACTGTTCCTTAAAACACTAGTGGTTAGGAAATCTATTAGAGGCAGAAGCAGTCAAGGGTAGCTTAGGGTTAGGGTTAGGCTTAGGGTGAGGGTTAGGGTACGGCTTAGGGTACGGGTTCGGAGACGATTTCGGGTAGGGCGTAGGGTATGGGTTAGGGTTAGGGTTAGGGTTAGTGTTAGGGTTAGGGCTCGGTTTAGGGTACGGGTTAGGATTAGGGTACGCGTTAGGGTTAGGGTAGCGGTTAGGGTTAGGGTACGCGTTAGGGTGAGGGTAGTTATTAAACCTATCCCACTCTCTAGATACCCCTTAGCACGTAAAGGAATGTTATTTGGGGGTCCAGCCATGGAGAAGAGTTTAGACACGAGGAGAAGATAAGGAACACATCCATTATCAAGAAATCACATTAGGATTCTCTTTTTAACCTGTTCCTTAAAACACTAGTGCTTAGGAAATCTATTGGAGGCAGAAGCCGTCAAGGGTAGCTTAGGGTTTGGGTTAGGGTTAGGGTGAGGGTTAGGGTACGGTTTAGGGTACGGGTTCAGGGAGGGGTTCGGGTAGGGCGTAGGGTATGGGTTAGGGTTAGGGTTAGAGTTAGTGTTAGGGTTAGGGCTCGGTTTAGGGTACGGGTTAGGATTAGGGTACGCGCTAGGGTTAGGGTAGGGGTTAGGGTTAGGGTACGCGTTAGGGTGAGGGTAGTTATTAAACCTATCACACTCTCTAGATACCCCTTAGCACATAAAGGAATATTATTTGGGGGTCCAGCCATGGAGAAGAGTTTAGACATGAGGAGAACACAAGGAACACACCCATTATCAAGAAATCACTTTAGGATTCTCTTTTTAACATGTTCCTTAAAACACTAGTGCTTAGGAAATCTATTGGAGGCAGAAGCCGTCAAGGGTAGCTTAGGGTTAGGGTTAGGGTTAGGGTGAGGGTTAGGGTACGGCTTAGGGTACGGGTTCGGGGAGGTGTTCGGGTATGGCGTAGGGTATGGGTTAGGGTTAGGGTTAGGGCTAGGGTTAGGGTTAGGGCTCGGTTTAGGGTACGGGTTAGGATTAGGGTACGCGTTAGGGTTAGGGTAGGGGTTAGGGTTAGGGTACGCGTTAGGGTGAGGGTAGTTATTAAACCTATCCCATTCTCTAGATACCCCTTAGCACGTAAAGGAATATTATTTGGGGGTCCAGCCATGGAGAAGAGTTTAGACACGAGGAGAAGATAAGGAACACACCCATTATCAAGAAATCACATTAGGATTCTCTTTTTAACCTGTTCCTTAAAACACTTGTGCTTAGGAAATCTATTGGAGGCAGAAGCAGTCAAGGGTAGCTTAGGGATAAGGTTAGGGTTAGGGTACGGCTTAGGGTACGGGTTCGGGGAGGGGTTCGGGTAGGGCGTAGGGTATGGGTTAGGGTTAGGGTTAGGGTTAGTGTTAGGGTTAGGGCTCGGTTAAGGGTACGGGTTAGGATTAGGGTACGCGTTAGTGTTAGGGTAGTGGTTAGGGTTAGGGTACGCGTTAGGGTGAGGGTAGTTATTAAACCTATCACACTCTCTAGATACCCCTTAGCACGTAAAGGAATATTATTTGGGAGTCCAACCATGGAGAAGAGTTTAGACACGAGGAGAAGTTAAGGAACACACCCATTATCAAGAAATCACATTAGGATTCTCTTTTTCACCTGTTCCTTAAAACACTACTGCTTAGGAAATCTATTGGAGACAGAAGCAGTCAAGGGTAGCTTAGGGTAGGGTTAGGGTTAGGGTGAGGGATAGGGTATGGCTTAGGGTACGGGTTCGGGGAGGGGTTCGGGTAGGGCGTAGGGTATGGGTTAGGGTTAGGGTTAGGGCTGGTGTTAGGGTTAGGGCTCGGTTTAGGGTACGGGTTAGGATTAGGGTACGAGTTAGTGTTAGGGTAGGGGTTAGGGTTAGGGTACGCGATAGGGTGAGGTTAGTTATTAAACCTATCCCACTCTCTAGATACCCCTTAGCTCGTAAAGGAATATTATTTGGGGGTCCAGCCATGGAGACGAGTTTAGACACTAGGAGAAGATAAGGAACACACCCATTACCAAGAAATCACATTAGGATTCTCTTTTTAACCTGTTCCTTAAAACACTAGTGCTTAGGAAATCCATTGGAGGCAGAAGCCGTCAAGGGTAGCTTAGGGTTAGGGTTAGGGTTAGGGTGAGGTTTAGGGTACGGCTTAGGTTACGGGTTCGGGGAGGGGTTCGGGTAGGGCGTAGGGTATGGGTTAGGGTTAGGGTTAGGGCTAGGGTTAGGGTTAGGGCTCGGTTTAGGGTACGGGTTAGGATTAGGGTACGCGTTAGGGTTAGGGTAGGGGTTAGGGTTAGGGTACGCGTCAGGGTGAGGGTAGTTATTAAACCTATCCCACTCTCTAGATACCCCTTAGCACGTAAAGGAATATTATTTGGGGGTCCAGCCATGGAGAAGAGTTTAGACACGAGGAGAAGATAAGGAACACACCCATTATCAAGAAATCACATTAGGATTCTCTTTTTAACCTGTTCCTTAAAACACTTGTGCTTAGGAAATCTATTGGAGGCAGAAGCAGTCAAGGGTAGCTTAGGGTTAGGGTTAGGATTAGGGTACGGCTTAGGGTACGGGTTCGGGGAGGGGTTCGGGTAGGGCGTAGGGTATGGTTTAGTGTTAGGGTTAGGGTTAGTATTAGGGTTAGGGCTCGGTTTAGGGTACGGGTTAGGATTAGGGTACGCGTTAGGGTTAGGGTAGGGGTTAGGGTTAGGGTATGCGATAGGGTGAGGTTAGTTATTAAACCTATCCCGCTCTCTAGATACCCCTTAGCACGTAAAGGAATATTATTTGGGGGTCCAGCCATGGAGAAGAGTTTCGACACTAGGAGAAGATAAGGAACACACCCATTATCAAGAAATCACATTAGGATTCTCTTTTTAACCTGTTCCTTAAAACACTAGTGCTTAGGAAATCTATTGGAGGCAGAAGCAGTCAAGGGTAGCTTAGGGTTTGGGTTAGGGTTAGGGTGAGGGTTAGGGTACGGCTTAGGGTACGGGTTCGGGGAGGGGTTCGGGTAGGGCGTAGGGTATGGGTTAGGGTTAGGGTTAGGGCTAGGGTTAGGGTTAGGGCTCGGTTTAGGGTACGGGTTAGGATTAGGGTACGCGTTAGGGTTAGGGTAGGGGTTAGGGTTAGGGTACGCGTCAGGGTGAGGGTAGTTATTAAACCTATCCCACTCTCTAGATACCCCTTAGCACGTAAAGGAATATTATTTGGGGGTCCAGCCATGGAGAAGAGTTTAGACACGAGGAGAAGATAAGGAACACACCCATTATCAAGAAATCACATTAGGATTCTCTTTTTAACCTGTTCCTTAAAACACTTGTGCTTAGGAAATCTATTGGAGGCAGAAGCAGTCAAGGGTAGCTTAGGGTTAGGGTTAGGATTAGGGTACGGCTTAGGGTACGGGTTCGGGGAGGGGTTCGGGTAGGGCGTAGCGTATGGTTTAGTGTTAGGGTTAGGGTTAGTGTTAGGGTTAGGGCTCGGTTTAGGGTACGGGTTAGGATTAGGGTACACGTTAGGGTTAGGGTAGGGGTTAGGGTTAGGGTATGCGATAGGGTGAGGTTAGTTATTAAACCTATCCCACTCTCTAGATACCCCTTAGCACGTAAAGGAATATTATTTGGGGGTCCAGCCATGGAGAAGAGTTTCGACACTAGGAGAAGATAAGGAACACACCCATTATAAAGAAATCACATTAGGATTCTCTTTTTAACCTGTTCCTTAAAACACTAGTGCTTAGGAAATCTATTGGAGGCAGAAGCCGTCAAGGGTAGCTTAGGGTTAGGGTTAGGGTTAGGGTGAGGGTTAGGGTACGGCTTAGGGTACGGGTTCGGGGAGGGGTTCGGTTAGGGCGTAGGGTATGGGTTAGGGTTAGGGTTAGGGATAGTGTTAGGGTTAGGGCTCGGTTTAGGGTACGGGTTAGGATTAGGGTATGCGTTAGGGTTAGGGTAGGGGTTAGGGTTAGGGTACGCTTTAGGGTGAGGGTAGTTATTAAACCTATCCCACTCTCTAGATACCCCTTAGCACGTAAAGGAATATTATTTGGGGGTCCAGCCATGGAGAAGGGTTTAGACACTAGGAGAAGATAAGGAACACACCCATTATCAAGAAATCACAATATGATTCTCTTTTTAAACTGTTCCTTAAAACACTAGTGGTTAGGAAATCTATTAGAGGCAGAAGCAGTCAAGGGTAGCTTAGGGTTAGGGTTAGGCTTAGGGTGAGGGTTAGGGTACGGCTTAGGGTACGGGTTCGGAGACGATTTCGGGTAGGGCGTAGGGTATGGGTTAGGGTTAGGGTTAGGGTTAGTGTTAGGGTTAGGGCTCGGTTTAGGGTACGGGTTAGGATTAGGGTACGCGTTAGGGTTAGGGTAGCGGTTAGGGTTAGGGTACGCGTTAGGGTGAGGGTAGTTATTAAACCTATCCCACTCTCTAGATACCCCTT
The DNA here is from genome assembly GCF_949987535.1 of Balaenoptera acutorostrata. Classification (NCBI taxonomy): domain Eukaryota; kingdom Metazoa; phylum Chordata; class Mammalia; order Artiodactyla; family Balaenopteridae; genus Balaenoptera; species Balaenoptera acutorostrata. The sequence continues at coordinate 7,361 of NW_026645505.1, read as the reverse complement.
AGCACGTAAAGGAATGTTATTTGGGGGTCCAGCCATGGAGAAGAGTTTAGACACGAGGAGAAGATAAGGAACACATCCATTATCAAGAAATCACATTAGGATTCTCTTTTTAACCTGTTCCTTAAAACACTAGTGCTTAGGAAATCTATTGGAGGCAGAAGCCGTCAAGGGTAGCTTAGGGTTTGGGTTAGGGTTAGGGTGAGGGTTAGGGTACGGTTTAGGGTACGGGTTCAGGGAGGGGTTCGGGTAGGGCGTAGGGTATGGGTTAGGGTTAGGGTTAGAGTTAGTGTTAGGGTTAGGGCTCGGTTTAGGGTACGGGTTAGGATTAGGGTACGCGCTAGGGTTAGGGTAGGGGTTAGGGTTAGGGTACGCGTTAGGGTGAGGGTAGTTATTAAACCTATCACACTCTCTAGATACCCCTTAGCACATAAAGGAATATTATTTGGGGGTCCAGCCATGGAGAAGAGTTTAGACATGAGGAGAACACAAGGAACACACCCATTATCAAGAAATCACTTTAGGATTCTCTTTTTAACATGTTCCTTAAAACACTAGTGCTTAGGAAATCTATTGGAGGCAGAAGCCGTCAAGGGTAGCTTAGGGTTAGGGTTAGGGTTAGGGTGAGGGTTAGGGTACGGCTTAGGGTACGGGTTCGGGGAGGTGTTCGGGTATGGCGTAGGGTATGGGTTAGGGTTAGGGTTAGGGCTAGGGTTAGGGTTAGGGCTCGGTTTAGGGTACGGGTTAGGATTAGGGTACGCGTTAGGGTTAGGGTAGGGGTTAGGGTTAGGGTACGCGTTAGGGTGAGGGTAGTTATTAAACCTATCCCATTCTCTAGATACCCCTTAGCACGTAAAGGAATATTATTTGGGGGTCCAGCCATGGAGAAGAGTTTAGACACGAGGAGAAGATAAGGAACACACCCATTATCAAGAAATCACATTAGGATTCTCTTTTTAACCTGTTCCTTAAAACACTTGTGCTTAGGAAATCTATTGGAGGCAGAAGCAGTCAAGGGTAGCTTAGGGATAAGGTTAGGGTTAGGGTACGGCTTAGGGTACGGGTTCGGGGAGGGGTTCGGGTAGGGCGTAGGGTATGGGTTAGGGTTAGGGTTAGGGTTAGTGTTAGGGTTAGGGCTCGGTTAAGGGTACGGGTTAGGATTAGGGTACGCGTTAGTGTTAGGGTAGTGGTTAGGGTTAGGGTACGCGTTAGGGTGAGGGTAGTTATTAAACCTATCACACTCTCTAGATACCCCTTAGCACGTAAAGGAATATTATTTGGGAGTCCAGCCATGGAGAAGAGTTTAGACACGAGGAGAAGTTAAGGAACACACCCATTATCAAGAAATCACATTAGGATTCTCTTTTTCACCTGTTCCTTAAAACACTACTGCTTAGGAAATCTATTGGAGACAGAAGCAGTCAAGGGTAGCTTAGGGTAGGGTTAGGGTTAGGGTGAGGGATAGGGTATGGCTTAGGGTACGGGTTCGGGGAGGGGTTCGGGTAGGGCGTAGGGTATGGGTTAGGGTTAGGGTTAGGGCTGGTGTTAGGGTTAGGGCTCGGTTTAGGGTACGGGTTAGGATTAGGGTACGAGTTAGTGTTAGGGTAGGGGTTAGGGTTAGGGTACGCGATAGGGTGAGGTTAGTTATTAAACCTATCCCACTCTCTAGATACCCCTTAGCTCGTAAAGGAATATTATTTGGGGGTCCAGCCATGGAGACGAGTTTAGACACTAGGAGAAGATAAGGAACACACCCATTACCAAGAAATCACATTAGGATTCTCTTTTTAACCTGTTCCTTAAAACACTAGTGCTTAGGAAATCCATTGGAGGCAGAAGCCGTCAAGGGTAGCTTAGGGTTAGGGTTAGGGTTAGGGTGAGGTTTAGGGTACGGCTTAGGTTACGGGTTCGGGGAGGGGTTCGGGTAGGGCGTAGGGTATGGGTTAGGGTTAGGGTTAGGGCTAGGGTTAGGGTTAGGGCTCGGTTTAGGGTACGGGTTAGGATTAGGGTACGCGTTAGGGTTAGGGTAGGGGTTAGGGTTAGGGTACGCGTCAGGGTGAGGGTAGTTATTAAACCTATCCCACTCTCTAGATACCCCTTAGCACGTAAAGGAATATTATTTGGGGGTCCAGCCATGGAGAAGAGTTTAGACACGAGGAGAAGATAAGGAACACACCCATTATCAAGAAATCACATTAGGATTCTCTTTTTAACCTGTTCCTTAAAACACTTGTGCTTAGGAAATCTATTGGAGGCAGAAGCAGTCAAGGGTAGCTTAGGGTTAGGGTTAGGATTAGGGTACGGCTTAGGGTACGGGTTCGGGGAGGGGTTCGGGTAGGGCGTAGGGTATGGTTTAGTGTTAGGGTTAGGGTTAGTATTAGGGTTAGGGCTCGGTTTAGGGTACGGGTTAGGATTAGGGTACGCGTTAGGGTTAGGGTAGGGGTTAGGGTTAGGGTATGCGATAGGGTGAGGTTAGTTATTAAACCTATCCCACTCTCTAGATACCCCTTAGCACGTAAAGGAATATTATTTGGGGGTCCAGCCATGGAGAAGAGTTTCGACACTAGGAGAAGATAAGGAACACACCCATTATCAAGAAATCACATTAGGATTCTCTTTTTAACCTGTTCCTTAAAACACTAGTGCTTAGGAAATCTATTGGAGGCAGAAGCAGTCAAGGGTAGCTTAGGGTTTGGGTTAGGGTTAGGGTGAGGGTTAGGGTACGGCTTAGGGTACGGGTTCGGGGAGGGGTTCGGGTAGGGCGTAGGGTATGGGTTAGGGTTAGGGTTAGGGCTAGGGTTAGGGTTAGGGCTCGGTTTAGGGTACGGGTTAGGATTAGGGTACGCGTTAGGGTTAGGGTAGGGGTTAGGGTTAGGGTACGCGTCAGGGTGAGGGTAGTTATTAAACCTATCCCACTCTCTAGATACCCCTTAGCACGTAAAGGAATATTATTTGGGGGTCCAGCCATGGAGAAGAGTTTAGACACGAGGAGAAGATAAGGAACACACCCATTATCAAGAAATCACATTAGGATTCTCTTTTTAACCTGTTCCTTAAAACACTTGTGCTTAGGAAATCTATTGGAGGCAGAAGCAGTCAAGGGTAGCTTAGGGTTAGGGTTAGGATTAGGGTACGGCTTAGGGTACGGGTTCGGGGAGGGGTTCGGGTAGGGCGTAGCGTATGGTTTAGTGTTAGGGTTAGGGTTAGTGTTAGGGTTAGGGCTCGGTTTAGGGTACGGGTTAGGATTAGGGTACACGTTAGGGTTAGGGTAGGGGTTAGGGTTAGGGTATGCGATAGGGTGAGGTTAGTTATTAAACCTATCCCACTCTCTAGATACCCCTTAGCACGTAAAGGAATATTATTTGGGGGTCCAGCCATGGAGAAGAATTTCGACACTAGGAGAAGATAAGGAACACACCCATTATAAAGAAATCACATTAGGATTCTCTTTTTAACCTGTTCCTTAAAACACTAGTGCTTAGGAAATCTATTGGAGGCAGAAGCCGTCAAGGGTAGCTTAGGGTTAGGGTTAGGGTTAGGGTGAGGGTTAGGGTACGGCTTAGGGTACGGGTTCGGGGAGGGGTTCGGTTAGGGCGTAGGGTATGGGTTAGGGTTAGGGTTAGGGATAGTGTTAGGGTTAGGGCTCGGTTTAGGGTACGGGTTAGGATTAGGGTATGCGTTAGGGTTAGGGTAGGGGTTAGGGTTAGGGTACGCTTTAGGGTGAGGGTAGTTATTAAACCTATCCCACTCTCTAGATACCCCTTAGCACGTAAAGGAATATTATTTGGGGGTCCAGCCATGGAGAAGGGTTTAGACACTAGGAGAAGATAAGGAACACACCCATTATCAAGAAATCACAATATGATTCTCTTTTTAAACTGTTCCTTAAAACACTAGTGGTTAGGAAATCTATTAGAGGCAGAAGCAGTCAAGGGTAGCTTAGGGTTAGGGTTAGGCTTAGGGTGAGGGTTAGGGTACGGCTTAGGGTACGGGTTCGGAGACGATTTCGGGTAGGGCGTAGGGTATGGGTTAGGGTTAGGGTTAGGGTTAGTGTTAGGGTTAGGGCTCGGTTTAGGGTACGGGTTAGGATTAGGGTACGCGTTAGGGTTAGGGTAGCGGTTAGGGTTAGGGTACGCGTTAGGGTGAGGGTAGTTATTAAACCTATCCCACTCTCTAGATACCCCTTAGCACGTAAAGGAATGTTATTTGGGGGTCCAGCCATGGAGAAGAGTTTAGACACGAGGAGAAGATAAGGAACACATCCATTATCAAGAAATCACATTAGGATTCTCTTTTTAACCTGTTCCTTAAAACACTAGTGCTTAGGAAATCTATTGGAGGCAGAAGCCGTCAAGGGTAGCTTAGGGTTTGGGTTAGGGTTAGGGTGAGGGTTAGGGTACGGTTTAGGGTACGGGTTCAGGGAGGGGTTCGGGTTGGGCGTAGGGTATGGGTTAGGGTTAGGGTTAGAGTTAGTGTTAGGGTTAGGGCTCGGTTTAGGGTACGGGTTAGGATTAGGGTACGCGCTAGGGTTAGGGTAGGGGTTAGGGTTAGGGTACGCGTTAGGGTGAGGGTAGTTATTAAACCTATCACACTCTCTAGATACCCCTTAGCACATAAAGGAATATTATTTGGGGGTCCAGCCATGGAGAAGAGTTTAGACATGAGGAGAACACAAGGAACACACCCATTATCAAGAAATCACTTTAGGATTCTCTTTTTAACATGTTCCTTAAAACACTAGTGCTTAGGAAATCTATTGGAGGCAGAAGCCGTCAAGGGTAGCTTAGGGTTAGGGTTAGGGTTAGGGTGAGGGTTAGGGTACGGCTTAGGGTACGGGTTCGGGGAGGTGTTCGGGTATGGCGTAGGGTATGGGTTAGGGTTAGGGTTAGGGCTAGGGTTAGGGTTAGGGCTCGGTTTAGGGTACGGGTTAGGATTAGGGTACGCGTTAGGGTTAGGGTAGGGGTTAGGGTTAGGGTACGCGTTAGGGTGAGGGTAGTTATTAAACCTATCCCATTCTCTAGATACCCCTTAGCACGTAAAGGAATATTATTTGGGGGTCCAGCCATGGAGAAGAGTTTAGACACGAGGAGAAGATAAGGAACACACCCATTATCAAGAAATCACATTAGGATTCTCTTTTTAACCTGTTCCTTAAAACACTTGTGCTTAGGAAATCTATTGGAGGCAGAAGCAGTCAAGGGTAGCTTAGGGATAAGGTTAGGGTTAGGGTACGGCTTAGGGTACGGGTTCGGGGAGGGGTTCGGGTAGGGCGTAGGGTATGGGTTAGGGTTAGGGTTAGGGTTAGTGTTAGGGTTAGGGCTCGGTTAAGGGTACGGGTTAGGATTAGGGTACGCGTTAGTGTTAGGGTAGTGGTTAGGGTTAGGGTACGCGTTAGGGTGAGGGTAGTTATTAAACCTATCACACTCTCTAGATACCCCTTAGCACGTAAAGGAATATTATTTGGGAGTCCAGCCATGGAGAAGAGTTTAGACACGAGGAGAAGTTAAGGAACACACCCATTATCAAGAAATCACATTAGGATTCTCTTTTTCACCTGTTCCTTAAAACACTACTGCTTAGGAAATCTATTGGAGACAGAAGCAGTCAAGGGTAGCTTAGGGTAGGGTTAGGGTTAGGGTGAGGGATAGGGTATGGCTTAGGGTACGGGTTCGGGGAGGGGTTCGGGTAGGGTGTAGGGTATGGGTTAGGGTTAGGGTTAGGGCTGGTGTTAGGGTTAGGGCTCGGTTTAGGGTACGGGTTAGGATTAGGGTACGAGTTAGTGTTAGGGTAGGGGTTAGGGTTAGGGTACGCGATAGGGTGAGGTTAGTTATTAAACCTATCCCACTCTCTAGATACCCCTTAGCTCGTAAAGGAATATTATTTGGGGGTCCAGCCATGGAGACGAGTTTAGACACTAGGAGAAGATAAGGAACACACCCATTACCAAGAAATCACATTAGGATTCTCTTTTTAACCTGTTCCTTAAAACACTAGTGCTTAGGAAATCCATTGGAGGCAGAAGCCGTCAAGGGTAGCTTAGGGTTAGGGTTAGGGTTAGGGTGAGGTTTAGGGTACGGCTTAGGTTACGGGTTCGGGGAGGGGTTCGGGTAGGGCGTAGGGTATGGGTTAGGGTTAGGGTTAGGGCTAGGGTTAGGGTTAGGGCTCGGTTTAGGGTACGGGTTAGGATTAGGGTACGCGTTAGGGTTAGGGTAGGGGTTAGGGTTAGGGTACGCGTCAGGGTGAGGGTAGTTATTAAACCTATCCCACTCTCTAGATACCCCTTAGCACGTAAAGGAATATTATTTGGGGGTCCAGCCATGGAGAAGAGTTTAGACACGAGGAGAAGATAAGGAACACACCCATTATCAAGAAATCACATTAGGATTCTCTTTTTAACCTGTTCCTTAAAACACTTGTGCTTAGGAAATCTATTGGAGGCAGAAGCAGTCAAGGGTAGCTTAGGGTTAGGGTTAGGATTAGGGTACGGCTTAGGGTACGGGTTCGGGGAGGGGTTCGGGTAGGGCGTAGGGTATGGTTTAGTGTTAGGGTTAGGGTTAGTATTAGGGTTAGGGCTCGGTTTAGGGTACGGGTTAGGATTAGGGTACGCGTTAGGGTTAGGGTAGGGGTTAGGGTTAGGGTATGCGATAGGGTGAGGTTAGTTATTAAACCTATCCCACTCTCTAGATACCCCTTAGCACGTAAAGGAATATTATTTCGGGGGTCCAGCCATGGAGAAGAGTTTCGACACTAGGAGAAGATAAGGAACACACCCATTATCAAGAAATCACATTAGGATTCTCTTTTTAACCTGTTCCTTAAAACACTAGTGCTTAGGAAATCTATTGGAGGCAGAAGCAGTCAAGGGTAGCTTAGGGTTTGGGTTAGGGTTAGGGTGAGGGTTAGGGTACGGCTTAGGGTACGGGTTCGGGGAGGGGTTCGGGTAGGGCGTAGGGGTATGGGTTAGGGTTAGGGTTAGGGCTAGGGTTAGGGTTAGGGCTCGGTTTAGGGTACGGGTTAGGATTAGGGTACGCGTTAGGGTTAGGGTAGGGGTTAGGGTTAGGGTACGCGTCAGGGTGAGGGTAGTTATTAAACCTATCCCACTCTCTAGATACCCCTTAGCACGTAAAGGAATATTATTTGGGGGGTCCAGCCATGGAGAAGAGTTTAGACACGAGGAGAAGATAAGGAACACACCCATTATCAAGAAATCACATTAGGATTCTCTTTTTAACCTGTTCCTTAAAACACTTGTGCTTAGGAAATCTATTGGAGGCAGAAGCCGTCAAGGGTAGCTTAGGGTTAGGGTTAGGGTTAGGGTGAGGGTTAGGGTACGGCTTAGGGTACGGGTTCGGGAGGGGTTCGGG
>NW_026645504.1:0-67000 GCF_949987535.1 Balaenoptera acutorostrata | reverse complement strand
CAAAGAGCAGTGCTTCCATGTTTTCCATGGCTAATATTCCAGTGTGTACATGGACCACTTCTTCTTGGTGCGTTCCTCTGTTGATGGACATTTTCGTTGCTTCCAAGTGTTGCCTATGGTAAATATTGCTGGAGTGCAGGATTGCCAGCCTGTGATTTTTGATTTTCATTTTCTCAGGTGGTAGACCCAGCAGTGGGTTTGACTGATTGACTGGTATGGTAGCTCAACGTTGACCTTTTCAAGGCACCTCAATTGTGCTTTCATTAGTGGCTCTTACCACGTCCCCCTTAGAATCGAGGGTACGCATTTGTCCACAATCACGTCAGCATTTATTGTTTGCAGCATTTTTGTTGTTGGCCATTCTGACTGGTGTGAGCTGATAGGTTTTTGTAATTTGGGTTTACATGTCTGTAAAAATTCCTACAATTCATCACTTTTCCACGCCTTTTCCTTTTCTGTTAAAAGAAAAAAGAAAAAATGTGTGAGTATAATATACCTCTTCAAATTTTCTCTTTGGAAGGTGGCACTCTAGAATTGTTGGGTCGATTTTCGACCTCAGTATTTTTTGGAGGGCCGGTGTCATTTACAGACCTGCAATTGGTGAATATTTAGTGACCTTTTGCAGTGGGTTTAAAGCTGCTGTTGTGGGAAACGGCCACAAGGATGCAGCATTTCTCCATTCCCAAATCTGGGTACTAGGGCAGCAGAGCCATGCTGGAAGTTGTTTGCCTAGGTTTTAAATTTGGATGGAATGTGCCAGGAAAACCCCCCATAAGTTTATGTCTCCTTACTCCTAGTTCGTTGTCTTAATTTTTTCAATTGGGGTAATCGTTAGAATGTTGCTTGTCCAAGGTGTACACACTCTGGTTCATCTACATATCCTATACACCTATTTATGTAGAGGTCCTCTTCCCGTGTAAATTATTGCAGAGTGTTCCGTAATCCTTCCTTGCTATATGGTCGGTCTTTTTGATATACGTATATAATATGTATTTGTACATGTATGGTAACGCTAATCTTCATTTACCCATTCCCCCCACCTTTCCTTTTAGATAAGCATAGTTTTTTTTTAATAAGTCTGTGATTGACTTTCTCTGTGGAAATATGTTCATTTGTGTCAGTTATTAGATAACGCCTATAAGTGATATCATAGGATATAGGACTTTTGCTTTCCGACTGACCTCGTGTTCTGTGATTATCTCCAAGATCATCTATGGTGCCTCAAAGCGCAGTGTTTCATTGTTTTCCATGGCTAGTATTCATTGTGTACATGGACCACTTCTTCTTTATCCTTTCATCTGTTGATGGACATTTTGGTTGCTTCACTGTCTTGTCTATTGTGAATAAGGCTGCAGTGCAGCTTTTGCAGCCCGCGTCTTCTTCATTCTGGTCTTCTCAGGTGAGAGGCCCATTGGTGCGCCTGCTGGATTGAATGGTACCTCAATTTTTCCTTTTAAACGCAGCTCCTTTCTGTTCTCATTATTGGCGGTTAACCCCTTTACATCTCACCAGCAGCTAGAGGGTACACATTTCTCTAAAACCTCTTCAGGATTTGTTGTTTGTAGACTTTTTGCCAATGGTCATTCGAATGGTTTGAGTTGAAAACATTTTGTAGATTAGATTGCAAGAGTCTAATACTTCCTGAGGTGGAGCTTTTATCCATTTTCCTTTTTTTGAAAAGAGAGTGAGGAAAACTTACCTCTTCATACTATCTTCTTGAAAATTTTGCCTGTTTTGAATTTTTTTTTATCCATTCCCTACCTCAGCACAATTTTGAAGGCAGGTGTCCTTTACAGCCCTGAGTCCTTGTGAATGGTAAGTGACCATTAGCTGAGGGTTAAAAGCTGCTCTTGTGGGAATCGGCCAAAAGGCGGCAGCATTTCTCCTTTACCAAATCTGGTTACTAGGGCAACAGAGCCTTACTGGAAGTGGTGTTCTAGGTTTTAAATTAGAATGGAATGTGCGAGGAAAAAGCCTTTTAAGTTTATGTCTCATTACTTCTTGTTCGTATTTTTAACTTAATTTTTATTTTTTATCACAGCAAACTTGATTACAATGTTTTGTTTGCTCTAGGTGTGCAAGATGTGGTTCTTTCACACATATACATATATCTATTCTTCTTCGGATCCTTTTCCCACGTAGCTTATGACACAATGTTGAGTAGTCTTCTCTTGGTATTGCGTAGGTCTTTGGTGATTCTATATTTCACATGTGTTTGTATCTCTCTGTTAACCTCAATATGGTAATGTATCCAATCCTCACACCTTTCCAGTTGGTGAAGCATAAGTTTTTTTAATGAATCTATGATAGTGTTTCTCTGTGGAAATATCTTTGTTTGTATCATTTTCTAGGTAACACCTATATGTGATATGATAGGATATGTGTCTTTTGCCTTCTCACTTACTCCAAGTTGCGTGATTACTTCTAGACTCATCTATGGTGCTGCTAATGGCATTGTTTCATTTTCTCACTAGCTCATATTCCATCTGTACAGGTAGCAGTTCTTCTTTGTCCACCCATCTGTCTGTGGACTTTTTGGTTACTTCCATATCTTGGCTATTGTAATACTAGGCAATGCAGATTTGCGTGCCTGTGTCCTTCCAATTCTGTCTTCTTAGTTTATAGGTCCAGGAATAGGTCTGCTGTATCATATGGTAGCTCAATGTTTACCTTTTAAAGGCACCTCTATTCTGTTTTCCTTAGTGGCTCTTTCCAGGTTAGGTCCCACTTAAAGTGGAGGGTATGTATTTCTTCCCAGCACCTTCAGCATTTATTCTTTGTACTTTTTGCTGATGGTTATTCTGAGTGGTGTGAGCTGATACCTCTTTGTGGTTGCATTTGCATGTGTCTCATAATGCGTTGAAATTGAGCTTTAAGACATGTCCTTTTTATTTTTCCAGCTGTGATTAGAGCTTATTTCTTCAAAGTGTTTTCTTAAAGTATGTGTCACCATTTGAAATATTTTGGCCATTTTCTCCCTCAAGACATTTTGAGGGCAGATTTCATTTACAGCCCTGCAGTACTTGTTCATATGAAGTGACCATTAGCTCAGGCTTTAAACCTGCTTTTGCAGGTAACGGCCAGAGAGCGGCAGCCTTTCTACGTTCCCCTTGCTGGTACTAGGGAAACAGACCTACTGGCCAGTGGTGTTCTTCGGTTATAAATTAGAGTGCAACGTGCCCGGGTAAACCCACAAATGTTGATGTCTCCTTGCTTTTGTTTGTTTTTAAATTTAATTTATATTTATTATTAGAGTAATATTCCATTGTGTACGTGGACCACTTCTTCTTGGTGCATTCCTCGGTTGATGGACATTTTCATTGCTTCCAAGTGCTGGCTATGGTTAATCTGGCTGGCGTACAGGTTTGCCAGCCTGTGACTTTTTGATTCTCATTTTCTCAGGTGATAGGCCAAGCAGTGGTTGTGATTGATTGGCCGGTAGCTCAATGTTTCCCTTTTCAAAGCACCTACATTGTGTTTTCTTTAGTGGCTCTTTACATGCCCCCCCTTACAACCGAGGGTACGCATTTCTCCACACTCCCTTCACCATTTATTTTTTGCAGCATTTTTCCTAATGGCCATTCTGACTGCTGTGAGCTGATAGGTTTTTGTAATATGGGTATGCATGTCATTAAACTTTTTAAAATTCATCATATTCCTATGCCTTTTTCTTAAAAGAAAAAACCGTGAGTACAATATAGCTCTTGAAATTGTCTTCTTCGAAGGTCGCCCTCTTCTGAAATTTTTGGTCGATTTTTGACCCCAGAAATTTTCTGGAGGGCAGGTGTCATTTACAGAACTGCAAGTTGGTGAAAATTTAGTGACCTTTTGCAGTGCGTTCAAAGCTGCTGTTGTGGGAAACGGCCACAAGGAGGTAGCATTTCTCCATTCCCCAATCTGGGTACTAGGGCAGCAGAGCCTTTCTGGAAGTCACTGTCCTAGGTTGTAAATTAGGATGGAATTTGCCAGGAGAAATCCCCATAAGTTTATGTCTCATTACTTCTTCTTGGTTTTTACATTTTTTTAAAATCTGGGTAAAGTTTAGAATATTGTTTGTCCTAGGTGTACACAATCTGGTTCATTTTACATTATGTATGTCTATTAATGTACAGATCCTCTTCCCATGTAAAATATTACAGTGTTCCGTCGACCTCCCTTGCTATATGTTCGGTCTTTTTGATACATGTATATAATATGTATTTGTATATGTATAGTGACACTAATCTTCATTTCTCAATTTCCCCCCTCCTTTCCTTTTCGATAGCATAGTTTGTTTTCTAAGCCTGTGAGGGTCTTTCTCTTTGGAAATATGTTCATCTGTGTCAGTTATTAGATAATGCCATAAGTGATAATATAGGCTATAGGTCTTTTGCTTTCCGACCTACTTCACGTTTTGTGATTATCTCCAGGCTCATCTGTGGTGCCTCAAAGAGCAGTGCTTCCACGTTTTCCATGGCTAATATTTCAGTGTGTACATGGACCACTTCTTCTTGGTGCGTTCCTCTGTTGATGGACATTTTCGTTGCTTCCAAGTGTTGCCTATGGTAAATATTGCTGGAGGGCAGGATTGCCAGCCTGTGATTTTTGATGTTCATTTTCTCAGGTGATAGACCCAGCAGTGGGTTTGATTGATTGACTGGTATGGTAGCTCAACGTTGACCTTTTCAAGGCACCTCAATTGTGCTTTCATTAGTGGCTCTTACCACGTCCCCCTTCGAATCGAGGGTACGCATTTCTCCACAATCACGTCAGCAGTTATTGTTTGCAGCATTTTTGTCGATGGCCATTCTGACTGGTGTGAGCTGATAGGTTTTTGTAATTTGGGTTTACATGTCTGTAAAAATTCCTACAATTCATCATTTTTCCACGCCTTTTCCTTTTCTGTTAAAAGAAAAAAGAAAAAATGTGTGAGTATAATATACCTCTTCAAATTTTCTCTTTGGAAGGTGGCACTCTAGAATTTTTGGGTCGATTTTTGACCTCAGTATTTTTTGGAGGGCCGGTGTCATTTACAGACCTGCAATTGGTGAATATTTAGTGACCTTTTGCAGTGGGTTTAAAGCTGCTGTTGTGGGAAACGGCCACAAGGATGCAGCATTTCTCCATTCCCAAATCTGGGTACTAGGGCAGCAGGGCCATTCTGGAAGTTGTTTGCCTAGGTTTTAAATTTGGATGGAATGTGCCCGGAAAACCCCCCATAAGTTTATGTCTCCTTACTCCTAGTTCGTTGTTTTAATTTTTTCAATTGGGGTAATGGTGAGAATGTTGCTTGTCCAAGGTGTACACACTCTGGTTCATCTACATATTCTATATACCTATTTATGTAGAGATCCTCTTCCCGTGTAAATTATTACAGAGTGTTCCGTAATCCTTCCTTGCTATATGGTCGGTCTCTTTGATATATGTATATAATGTGTATTTGTATACATATGGTAATGCTAATCTTCATTTACCCATTCCCCCACCTTTCCTTTTAGATAAGCATAGTTTTTTTTAATAAGTCTGTGATTGACTTTCTCTGTGGAAATAAGTTCATTTGTGTCAGTTATTAGATAACGCCTATAAGTGATATCATAGGATATAGGACTTTTGCTTTCCGACTTACCTCGTGTTCTGTGATTATCTCCAAGATCATCTATGGTGCCTCAAAGAGCAGTGTTTCATTGTTTTCCATGGCTAGTATTCATTGTGTACATGGACCACTTCTTCTTTATCCTTTCATCTGCTGATGGACATTTTGGTTGCTTCACTGTCTTGTCTATTGTGAATAAGGCTGCAGTGCAGCTTTTGCAGCCCGGGTCTTCTTCATTCTGGTCTTCTCAGGTGAGAGGCCCATTGGTGCGCCTGCTGGATTGAATGGTACCTCAATTTTTCCTTTTAAACGCAGCTCCTTTCTGTTCTCATTATTGGCGGTTAACCCCTTTACATCTCACCAGCAGCTAGAGGGTACATATTTCTCTAAAACCTCTTCAGCATTTATTGTTTGTAGACTTTTTGCCAATGGTCATTCGACTGGTTTGAGTTGAAAACATCTTGTAGATTAGATTGCAAGAATCTAATACTTCCTGAGGTGGAGCTTTTATCCATTTTCCTTTTTTTAAAAAGAGAGTGAGGAAAACTTACCTCTTCATACTATCTTCTTGAAAATTATGCCTGTTTTGAATTTTTTTTTATCCATTCCCTACCTCAGCACAATTTTGAAGGCAGGTGTCCTTTACAGCCCTGAGTCCTTCTGAATGGTAAGTGACCATTAGCTGTGGGTTAAAAGCTGCTCTTGCGGGAATCGGCCAGAAGGCCGCAGCATTTCTCCTTTACCAAATCTGGTTACTAGGGCAACAGAGCCTTACTGGAAGTGGTGTTCTAGGTTTTAAATTAGAATGGAATGTGCGAGGAAAAAGCCCTTTAAGTTTAGGTCTCATTACTTCTTGTTCGTATTTTTCACTTAATTTTTATTTTTTATCACAGCAAACTTGATTACAATGTTTTGTTTGCTCTAGGTGTGCAAGATGTGGTTCTTTCACACATATACATATATCTATTCTTCTTCGGATCCTTTTCCCACGTAGCTTATGACACAATGTTGAGTAGTCTTCTCTTGGTATTGCGTAGGTCTTTGGTGATTCTATATTTCACATGTGTTTGTATCTCTCTGTTAACCTCAATATGGTAATGTATCCAATCCTCACACCTTTCCAGTTGGTGAAGCATAAGTTTTTTTAATGAATCTATGATAATGTTTCTCTGTGGAAATATCTTTGTTTGTATCATTTTCTAGGTAACACCTATATGTGATATGATAGGATATGTGTCTTTTGCCTTCTCACTTACTCCAAGTTGCGTGATTACTTCTAGACTCATCTATGGTGCTGCAAATGGCATTGTTTCATTTTTTCACTAGCTCATATTCCATCTGTACAGGTAGCAGTTCTTCTTTGTCCACCCATCTGTCTGTGGACTTTTTGGTTACTTCCATATCTTGGCTTTTGTAATACTAGGCAATGCAGATTTGCGTGCCTGTGTCCTTCCAATTCTGTCTTCTTAGTTTATAGGTCCAGGAATAGGTCTGCTGGATCATATGGTAGCTCAATGTTTACCTTTTAAAGGCACCTCTATTCTGTTCTCCTTAGTGGCTCTTTCCAGGTTAGGTCCCACTTAAAGTGGAGGGTATGTATTTCTTCCCAGCACCTTCAGCATTTATTCTTTGTACTTTTTGCTGATGGTTATTCTGAGTGGTGTGAGCTGATACCTCTTTGTGGTTGCATTTGCATGTGTCTCATAATGCGTTGAAATTGAGCTTTAAGACATGTCCTTTTTATTTTTCCAGCTGTGATTAGAGCTTATTTCTTCAAAGTGTTTTCTTAAAGTATGTGTCACCATTTGAAATATTTTGGCCATTTTCTCCCTCAAGACATTTTGAGGGCAGGTTTCATTTACAGCCCTGCAGTACTTGTTCATATGAAGTGACCATTAGCTCAGGCTTTAAACCTGCTTTTGCAGGTAACGGCCAGAGAGCGGCAGCCTTTCTACGTTCCCCTTGCTGGTACTAGGGAAACAGACCTACCGGCCAGTGGTGTTCTTCGGTTATAAATTAGAGTGCAACGTGCCCGGGTAAACCCACAAATGTTGATGTCTCCTTGCTTTTGTTTGTTTTTAAATTTAATTTATATTTATTATTAGAGTAATATTCCATTGTGTACGTGGACCACTTCTTCTTGGTGCATTCCTCGGTTGATGGACATTTTCATTGCTTCCAAGTGCTGGCTATGGTTAATCTTGCTGGCGTACAGGTTTGCCAGCCTGTGACTTTTTGATTCTCATTTTCTCAGGTGATAGGCCAAGCAGTGGTTGTGATTGATTGGCCGGTAGCTCAATGTTTCCCTTTTCAAAGCACCTACACTGTGTTTTCTTTAGTGGCTCTTTACATGCCCCCCCTTACAACCGAGGGTACGCATTTCTCCACACTCCCTTCACCATTTATTTTTTGCAGCATTTTTCCTAATGGCCATTCTGACTGCTGTGAGCTGATAGGTTTTTGTAATATGGCTATGCATGTCATTAAACTTTTTAAAATTCATCATATTCCTATGCCTTTTTCTTAAAAGAAAAAACCGTGAGTACAATATAGCTCTTGAAATTGTCTTCTTCGAAGGTCGCCCTCTTCTGAAATTTTTGGTCGATTTTTGACCCCAGAAATTTTCTGGAGGGCAGGTGTCATTTACAGAACTGCAAGTTGGTGAAAATTTAGTGACCTTTTGCAGTGCGTTCAAAGCTGCTGTTGTGGGAAACGGCCACAAGGAGGTAGCATTTCTCCATTCCCCAATCTGTGTACTAGGGCAGCAGAGCCTTTCTGGAAGTCATTCTCCTAGGTTGTAAATTAGGATGCAATTTGCCAGGAGAAATCCCCATAAGTTTATGTCTCATTACTTCTTGGTTTTTACATTTTTTTTAAATCTGGGTAAAGTTTAGAATATTGTTTGTCCTAGGTGTACACAATCTGGTTCATTTGTACATTATGTATGTCTATTAATGTACAGATCCTCTTCCCATGTAAAATATTACAGTGTTCCGTCGACCTCCCTTGCTATATGTTCGGTCTTTTTGATACATGTATATAATATGTATTTGTATATGTATAGTGACACTAATCTTCATTTCTCAATTTCCCCCCTCCTTTCCTTTTCGATAGCATAGTTTGTTTTCTAAGCCTGTGAGGGTCTTTCTCTTTGGAAATATGTTCATCTGTGTCAGTTATTAGATAATGCCATAAGTGATAATATAGGCTATAGGTCTTTTGCTTTCCGACCTACTTCACGTTTTGTGATTATCTCCAGGCTCATCTGTGGTGCCTCAAAGAGCAGTGCTTCCACGTTTTCCATGGCTAATATTCCAGTGTGTACATGGACCACTTCTTCTTGGTGCGTTCCTCTGTTGATGGACATTTTCGTTGCTTCCAAGTGTTGCCTATGGTAAATATTGCTGGAGTGCAGGATTGCCAGCCTGTGATTTTTGATGTTCATTTTCTCAGGTGATAGACCCAGCAGTGGGTTTGATTGATTGACTGGTATGGTAGCTCAACGTTGACCTTTTCAAGGCACCTCAATTGTGCTTTCATTAGTGGCTCTTACCACGTCCCCCTTCGAATCGAGGGTACGCATTTCTCCACAATCACGTCAGCAGTTATTGTTTGCAGCATTTTTGTTGATGGCCATTCTGACTGGTGTGAGCTGATAGGTTTTTGTAATTTGGGTTTACATGTCTGTAAAAATTCCTACAATTCATCATTTTTCCACGCCTTTTCCTTTTCTGTTAAAAGAAAAAAGAAAAAATGTGTGAGTATAATATACCTCTTCAAATTTTCTCTTTGGAAGGTGGCACTCTAGAATTTTTGGGTCGATTTTCGACCTCAGTATTTTTTGGAGGGCCGGTGTCATTTACAGACCTGCAATTGGTGAATATTTAGTGACCTTTTGCAGTGGGTTTAAAGCTGCTGTTGTGGGAAACGGCCACAAGGATGCAGCATTTCTCCATTCCCAAATCTGGGTACTAGGGCAGCAGGGCCATTCTGGAAGTTGTTTGCCTAGGTTTTAAATTTGGATGGAATGTGCCAGGAAAACCCCCCATAAGTTTATGTCTCCTTACTCCTAGTTCGTTGTTTTAATTTTTTCAATTGGGGTAATGGTGAGAATGTTGCTTGTCCAAGGTGTACACACTCTGGTTCATCTACATATTCTATATACCTATTTATGTAGAGATCCTCTTCCCGTGTAAATCATTACAGAGTGTTCCGTAATTCTTCCTTGCTATA
This sequence comes from Balaenoptera acutorostrata, assembly GCF_949987535.1. Taxonomy (NCBI): domain Eukaryota; kingdom Metazoa; phylum Chordata; class Mammalia; order Artiodactyla; family Balaenopteridae; genus Balaenoptera; species Balaenoptera acutorostrata. Next base: position 57,195 of record NW_026645504.1, on the reverse strand, counting down.
TGGTCGGTCTCTTTGATATATGTATATAATGTGTATTTGTATACATATGGTAATGCTAATCTTCATTTACCCATTCCCCCACCTTTCCTTTTAGATAAGCATAGTTTTTTTAATAAGTCTGTGATTGACTTTCTCTGTGGAAATAAGTTCATTTGTGTCAGTTATTAGATAACGCCTATAAGTGATATCATAGGATATAGGACTTTTGCTTTCCGACTTACCTCGTGTTCTGTGATTATCTCCAAGATCATCTATGGTGCCTCAAAGAGCAGTGTTTCATTGTTTTCCATGGCTAGTATTCATTGTGTACATGGACCACTTCTTCTTTATCCTTTCATCTGTTGATGGACATTTTGGTTGCTTCACTGTCTTGTCTATTGTGAATAAGGCTGCAGTGCAGCTTTTGCAGCCCGGGTCTTCTTCATTCTGGTCTTCTCAGGTGAGAGGCCCATTGGTGCGCCTGCTGGATTGAATGGTACCTCAATTTTTCCTTTTAAACGCAGCTCCTTTCTGTTCTCATTACTGGCGGTTAACCCCTTTACATCTCACCAGCAGCTAGAGGGTACATATTTCTCTAAAACCTCTTCAGCATTTATTGTTTGTAGACTTTTTGCCAATGGTCATTCGACTGGTTTGAGTTGAAAACATCTTGTAGATTAGATTGCAAGAATCTAATACTTCCTGAGGTGGAGCTTTTATCCATTTTCCTTTTTTTAAAAAGAGAGTGAGGAAAACTTACCTCTTCATACTATCTTCTTGAAAATTTTGCCTGTTTTGAATTTTTTTTTATCCATTCCCTACCTCAGCACAATTTTGAAGGCAGGTGTCCTTTACAGCCCTGAGTCCTTCTGAATGGTAAGTGACCATTAGCTGTGGGTTAAAAGCTGCTCTTGCGGGAATCGGCCAGAAGGCGGCAGCATTTCTCCTTTACCAAATCTGGTTACTAGGGCAACAGAGCCTTACTGGAAGTGGTGTTCTAGGTTTTAAATTAGAATGGAATGTGCGAGGAAAAAGCCCTTTAAGTTTAGGTCTCATTACTTCTTGTTCGTATTTTTAACTTAATTTTTATTTTTTATCACAGCAAACTTGATTACAATGTTTTGTTTGCTCTAGGTGTGCAAGATGTGGTTCTTTCACACATATACATATATCTATTCTTCTTCAGATCCTTTTCCCACCTAGCTTATGACACAATGTTGAGTAGTCTTCTCTTGGTATTGCGTAGGTCTTTGGTGATTCTATATTTCACATGTGTTTGTATCTCTCTGTTAACCTCAATATGGTAATGTATCCAATCCTCACACCTTTCCAGTTGGTGAAGCATAAGTTTTCTTAATGAATCTATAATAGTGTTTCTCTGTGGAAATATCTTTGTTTGTATCATTTTCTAGGTAACACCTATATGTGATATGATAGGATATGTGTCTTTTGCCTTCTCACTTACTCCAAGTTGCGTGATTACTTCTAGACTCATCTATGGTGCTGCAAATGGCATTGTTTCATTTTTTCACTAGCTCATATTCCATCTGTACAGGTAGCAGTTCTTCTTTGTCCACCCATCTGTCTGTGGACTTTTTGGTTACTTCCATATCTTGGCTATTGTAATACTAGGCAATGCAGATTTGCGTGCCTGTGTCCTTCCAATTCTGTCTTCTTAGTTTATAGGTCCAGGAATAGGTCTGCTGGATCATATGGTAGCTCAATGTTTACCTTTTAAAGGCACCTCTATTCTGTTCTCCTTAGTGGCTCTTTCCAGGTTAGGTCCCACTTAAAGTGGAGGGTATGTATTTCTTCCCAGCACCTTCAGCATTTATTCTTTGTACTTTTTGCTGATGGTTATTCTGAGTGGTGTGAGCTGATACCTCTTTGTGGTTGCATTTGCATGTGTCTCATAATGCGTTGAAATTGAGCTTTAAGACATGTCCTTTTTATTTTTCCAGCTGTGATTAGAGCTTATTTCTTCAAAGTGTTTTCTTAAAGTATGTGTCACCATTGGAAATATTTTGGCCATTTTCTCCCTCAAGACATTTTGAGGGCAGGTTTCATTTACAGCCCTGCAGTACTTGTTCATATGAAGTGACCATTAGCTCAGGCTTTAAACCTGCTTTTGCAGGTAACGGCCAGAGAGCAGCAGCCTTTCTACGTTCCCCTTGCTGGTACTAGGGAAACAGACCTACCGGCCAGTGGTGTTCTTCGGTTATAAATTAGAGTGCAACGTGCCCGGGTAAACCCACAAATGTTGATGTCTCCTTGCTTTTGTTTGTTTTTAAATTTAATTTATATTTATTATTAGAGTAATATTCCATTGTGTACGTGGACCACTTCTTCTTGGTGCATTCCTCGGTTGATGGACATTTTCATTGCTTCCAAGTGCTGGCTATGGTTAATCTTGCTGGCGTACAGGTTTGCCAGCCTGTGACTTTTTGATTCTCATTTTCTCAGGTGATAGGCCAAGCAGTGGTTGTGATTGATTGGCCGGTAGCTCAATGTTTCCCTTTTCAAAGCACCTACACTGTGTTTTCTTTAGTGGCTCTTTACATGCCCCCCCTTACAACCGAGGGTACGCATTTCTCCACACTCCCTACACCATTTATTTTTTGCAGCATTTTTCCTAATGGCCATTCTGACTGCTGTGAGCTGATAGGTTTTTGTAATATGGCTATGCATGTCATTAAACTTTTTAAAATTCATCATATTCCTATGCCTTTTTCTTAAAAGAAAAAACCGTGAGTACAATATAGCTCTTGAAATTGTCTTCTTCGAAGGTCGCCCTCTTCTGAAATTTTTGGTCGATTTTTGACCCCAGATATTTTCTGGAGGGCAGGTGTCATTTACAGAACTGCAAGTTGGTGAAAATTTAGTGACCTTTTGCAGTGCGTTCAAAGCTGCTGTTGTGGGAAACGGCCACAAGGAGGTAGCATTTCTCCATTCCCCAATCTGGGTACTAGGGCAGCAGAGCCTTTCTGGAAGTCATTGTCCTAGGTTGTAAATTAGGATGGAATTTGCCAGGAGAAATCCCCATAAGTTTATGTCTCATTACTTCTTCTTGGTTTTTACATTTTTTTTAAATCTGGGTAAAGTTTAGAATATTGTTTGTCCTAGGTGTACACAATCTGGTTCATTTGTACATTATGTATGTCTATTAATGTACAGATCCTCTTCCCATGTAAAATATTACAGTGTTCCGTCGACCTCCCTTGCTATATGTTCGGTCTTTTTGATACATGTATATAATATGTATTTGTATATGTATAGTGACACTAATCTTCATTTCTCAATTTCCCCCCTCCTTTCCTTTTCGATAGCATAGTTTGTTTTCTAAGCCTGTGAGGGTCTTTCTCTTTGGAAATATGTTCATCTGTGTCAGTTATTAGATAATGCCATAAGTGATAATATAGGCTATAGGTCTTTTGCTTTCCGACCTACTTCACGTTTTGTGATTATCTCCAGGCTCATCTGTGGTGCCTCAAAGAGCAGTGCTTCCACGTTTTCCATGGCTAATATTCCAGTGTGTACATGGACCACTTCTTCTTGGTGCGTTCCTCTGTTGATGGACATTTTCGTTGCTTCCAAGTGTTGCCTATGGTAAATATTGCTGGAGTGCAGGATTGCCAGCCTGTGATTTTTGATGTTCATTTTCTCAGGTGATAGACCCAGCAGTGGGTTTGATTGATTGACTGGTATGGTAGCTCAACGTTGACCTTTTCAAGGCACCTCAATTGTGCTTTCATTAGTGGCTCTTACCACGTCCCCCTTAGAATCGAGGGTACGCATTTCTCCACAATCACGTCAGCAGTTATTGTTTGCAGCATTTTTGTCGATGGCCATTCTGACTGGTGTGAGCTGATAGGTTTTTGTAATTTGGGTTTACATGTCTGTAAAAATTCCTACAATTCATCATTTTTCCACGCCTTTTCCTTTTCTGTTAAAAGAAAAAAGAAAAAATGTGTGAGTATAATATACCTCTTCAGAATTTCTCTTTGGAAGGTGGCACTCTAGAATTTTTGGGTCGATTTTCGACCTCAGTATTTTTTGGAGGGCCGGTGTCATTTACAGACCTGCAATTGGTGAATATTTAGTGACCTTTTGCAGTGGGTTTAAAGCTGCTGTTGTGGGAAACGGCCACAAGGATGCAGCATTTCTCCATTCCCAAATCTGGGTACTAGGGCAGCAGGGCCATTCTGGAAGTTGTTTGCCTAGGTTTTAAATTTGGATGGAATGTGCCAGGAAAACCCCCCATAAGTTTATGTCTCCTTACTCCTAGTTCGTTGTTTTAATTTTTTCAATTGGGGTAATGGTGAGAATGTTGCTTGTCCAAGGTGTACACACTCTGGTTCATCTACATATTCTATATACCTATTTATGTAGAGATCCTCTTCCCGTGTAAATTATTACAGAGTGTTCCGTAATCCTTCCTTGCTATATGGTCGGTCTCTTTGATATATGTATATAATGTGTATTTGTATACATATGGTAATGCTAATCTTCATTTACCCATTCCCCCACCTTTCCTTTTAGATAAGCATAGTTTTTTTTAATAAGTCTGTGATTGACTTTGTCTGTGGAAATAAGTTCATTTGTGTCAGTTATTAGATAACGCCTATAAGTGATATCATAGGATATAGGACTTTTGCTTTCCGACTTACCTCGTGTTCTGTGATTATCTCCAAGATCATCTATGGTGCCTCAAAGAGCAGTGTTTCATTGTTTTCCATGGCTAGTATTCATTGTGTACATGGACCACTTCTTCTTTATCCTTTCATCTGCTGATGGACATTTTGGTTGCTTCACTGTCTTGTCTATTGTGAATAAGGCTGCAGTGCAGCTTTTGCAGCCCGGGTCTTCTTCATTCTGGTCTTCTCAGGTGAGAGGCCCATTGGTGCGCCTGCTGGATTGAATGGTACCTCAATTTTTCCTTTTAAACGCAGCTCCTTTCTGTTCTCATTATTGGCGGTTAACCCCTTTACATCTCACCAGCAGCTAGAGGGTACATATTTCTCTAAAACCTCTTCAGCATTTATTGTTTGTAGACTTTTTGCCAATGGTCATTCGACTGGTTTGAGTTGAAAACATTTTGTAGATTAGATTGCAAGAATCTAATACTTCCTGAGGTGGAGCTTTTATCCATTTTCCTTTTTTAAAAAAGAGAGTGAGGAAAACTTACCTCTTCATACTATCTTCTTGAAAATTTTGCCTGTTTTGAATTTGTTTTTATCCATTCCCTACCTCAGCACAATTTTGAAGGCAGGTGTCCTTTACAGCCCTGAGTCCTTCTGAATGGTAAGTGACCATTAGCTGTGGGTTAAAAGCTGCTCTTGCGGGAATCAGCCAGAAGGCGGCAGCATTTCTCCTTTACCAAATCTGGTTACTAGGGCAACAGAGCCTTACTGGAAGTGGTGTTCTAGGTTTTAAATTAGAATGGAATGTGCGAGGAAAAAGCCCTTTAAGTTTAGGTCTCATTACTTCTTGTTCGTATTTTTAACTTAATTTTTATTTTTTATCACAGCAAACTTGATTACAATGTTTTGTTTGCTCTAGGTGTGCAAGATGTGGTTCTTTCACACATATACATATATCTATTCTTCTTCGGATCCTTTTCCCACGTAGCTTATGACACAATGTTGAGTAGTCTTCTCTTGGTATTGCGTAGGTCTTTGGTGATTCTATATTTCACATGTGTTTGTATCTCTCTGTTAACCTCAATATGGTAATGTATCCAATCCTCACACCTTTCCAGTTGGTGAAGCATAAGTTTTTTTATTGAATCTATGATAGTGTTTCTCTGTGGAAATATCTTTGTTTGTATCATTTTCTAGGTAACACCTATATGTGATATGATAGGATATGTGTCTTTTGCCTTCTCACTTACTCCAAGTTGCGTGATTACTTCTAGACTCATCTATGGTGCTGCAAATGGCATTGTTTCATTTTTTCACTAGCTCATATTCCATCTGTACAGGTAGCAGTTCTTCTTTGTCCACCCATCTGTCTGTGGACTTTTTGGTTACTTCCATATCTTGGCTATTGTAATACTAGGCAATGCAGATTTGCGTGCCTGTGTCCTTCCAATTCTGTCTTCTTAGTTTATAGGTCCAGGAATAGGTCTGCTGGATCATATGGTAGCTCAATGTTTACATTTTAAAGGCACCTCTATTCTGTTCTCCTTAGTGGCTCTTTCCAGGTTAGGTCCCACTTAAAGTGGAGGGTATGTATTTCTTCCCAGCACCTTCAGCATTTATTCTTTGTACTTTTTGCTGATGGTTATTCTGAGTGGTGTGAGCTGATACCTCTTTGTGGTTGCATTTGCATGTGTCTCATAATGCGTTGAAATTGAGCTTTAAGACATGTCCTTTTTATTTTTCCAGCTGTGATTAGAGCTTATTTCTTCAAAGTGTTTTCTTAAAGTATGTGTCACCATTTGAAATATTTTGGCCATTTTCTCCCTCAAGACATTTTGAGGGCAGGTTTCATTTACAGCCCTGCAGTACTTGTTCATATGAAGTGACCATTAGCTCAGGCTTTAAACCTGCTTTTGCAGGTAACGGCCAGAGAGCAGCAGCCTTTCTACGTTCCCCTTGCTGGTACTAGGGAAACAGACCTACCGGCCAGTGGTGTTCTTCGGTTATAAATTAGAGTGCAACGTGCCCGGGTAAACCCACAAATGTTGATGTCTCCTTGCTTTTGTTTGTTTTTAAATTTAATTTATATTTATTATTAGAGTAATATTCCATTGTGTACGTGGACCACTTCTTCTTGGTGCATTCCTCGGTTGATGGACATTTTCATTGCTTCCAAGTGCTGGCTATGGTTAATCTTGCTGGCGTACAGGTTTGCCAGCCTGTGACTTTTTGATTCTCATTTTCTCAGGTGATAGGCCAAGCAGTGGTTGTGATTGATTGGCCGGTAGCTCAATGTTTCCCTTTTCAAAGCACCTACATTGTGTTTTCTTTAGTGGCTCTTTACATGCCCCCCTTACAACCGAGGGTACGCATTTCTCCACACTCCCTTCACCATTTATTTTTTGCAGCATTTTTCCTAATGGCCATTCTGACTGCTGTGAGCTGATAGGTTTTTGTAATATGGCTATGCATGTCATTAAACTTTTTAAAATTCATCATATTCCTATGCCTTTTTCTTAAAAGAAAAAACCGTGAGTACAATATAGCTCTTGAAATTGTCTTCTTCGAAGGTCGCCCTCTTCTGAAATTTTTGGTCGATTTTTGACCCCAGAAATTTTCTGGAGGGCAGGTGTCATTTACAGAACTGCAAGTTGGTGAAAATTTAGTGACCTTTTGCAGTGCGTTCAAAGCTGCTGTTGTGGGAAACGGCCACAAGGAGGTAGCATTTCTCCATTCCCCAATCTGGGTACTAGGGCAGCAGAGCCTTTCTGGAAGTCATTGTCCTAGGTTGTAAATTAGGATGGAATTTGCCAGGAGAAATCCCCATAAGTTTATGTCTCATTACTTCTTCTTGGTTTTTACATTTTTTTTAAATCTGGGTAAAGTTTAGAATATTGTTTGTCCTAGGTGTACACAATCTGGTTCATTTGTACATTATGTATGTCTATTAATGTACAGATCCTCTTCCCATGTAAAATATTACAGTGTTCCGTCGACCTCCCTTGCTATATGTTCGGTCTTTTTGATACATGTATATAATATGTATTTGTATATGTATAGTGACACTAATCTTCATTTCTCAATTTCCCCCCTCCTTTCCTTTTCGATAGCATAGTTTGTTTTCTAAGCCTGTGAGGGTCTTTCTCTTTGGAAATATGTTCATCTGTGTCAGTTATTAGATAATGCCATAAGTGATAATATAGGCTATAGGTCTTTTGCTTTCCGACCTACTTCACGTTTTGTGATTATCTCCAGGCTCATCTGTGGTGCCTCAAAGAGCAGTGCTTCCACGTTTTCCATGGCTAATATTCCAGTGTGTACATGGACCACTTCTTCTTGGTGCGTTCCTCTGTTGATGGACATTTTCGTTGCTTCCAAGTGTTGCCTATGGTAAATATTGCTGGAGTGCAGGATTGCCAGCCTGTGATTTTTGATGTTCATTTTCTCAGGTGATAGACCCAGCAGTGGGTTTGATTGATTGACTGGTATGGTAGCTCAACGTTGACCTTTTCAAGGCACCTCAATTGTGCTTTCATTAGTGGCTCTTACCACGTCCCCCTTAGAATCGAGGGTACGCATTTCTCCACAATCACGTCAGCAGTTATTGTTTGCAGCATTTTTGTCGATGGCCATTCTGACTGGTGTGAGCTGATAGGTTTTTGTAATTTGGGTTTACATGTCTGTAAAAATTCCTACAATTCATCATTTTTCCACGCCTTTTCCTTTTCTGTTAAAAGAAAAAAGAAAAAATGTGTGAGTATAATATACCTCTTCAAATTTTCTCTTTGGAAGGTGGCACTCTAGAATTGTTGGGTCGATTTTCGACCTCAGTATTTTTTGGAGGGCCGGTGTCATTTACAGACCTGCAATTGGTGAATATTTAGTGACCTTTTGCAGTGGGTTTAAAGCTGCTGTTGTGGGAAACGGCCACAAGGATGCAGCATTTCTCCATTCCCAAATCTGGGTACTAGGGCAGCAGGGCCATTCTGGAAGTTGTTTGCCTAGGTTTTAAATTTGGATGGAATGTGCCAGGAAAACCCCCCATAAGTTTATGTCTCCTTACTCCTAGTTCGTTGTTTTAATTTTTTCAATTGGGGTAATGGTGAGAATGTTGCTTGTCCAAGGTGTACACACTCTGGTTCATCTACATATTCTATATACCTATTTATGTAGAGATCCTCTTCCCGTGTAAATTATTACAGAGTGTTCCGTAATCCTTCCTTGCTATATGGTCGGTCTCTTTGATATATGTATATAATGTGTATTTGTATACATATGGTAATGCTAATCTTCATTTACCCATTCCCCCACCTTTCCTTTTAGATAAGCATAGTTTTTTTTAATAAGTCTGTGATTGACTTTGTCTGTGGAAATAAGTTCATTTGTGTCAGTTATTAGATAACGCCTATAAGTGATATCATAGGATATAGGACTTTTGCTTTCCGACTTACCTCGTGTTCTGTGATTATCTCCAAGATCATCTATGGTGCCTCAAAGAGCAGTGTTTCATTGTTTTCCATGGCTAGTATTCATTGTGTACATGGACCACTTCTTCTTTATCCTTTCATCTGCTGATGGACATTTTGGTTGCTTCACTGTCTTGTCTATTGTGAATAAGGCTGCAGTGCAGCTTTTGCAGCCCGGGTCTTCTTCATTCTGGTCTTCTCAGGTGAGAGGCCCATTGGTGCGCCTGCTGGATTGAATGGTACCTCAATTTTTCCTTTTAAACGCAGCTCCTTTCTGTTCTCATTATTGGCGGTTAACCCCTTTACATCTCACCAGCAGCTAGAGGGTACATATTTCTCTAAAACCTCTTCAGCATTTATTGTTTGTAGACTTTTTGCCAATGGTCATTCGACTGGTTTGAGTTGAAAACATTTTGTAGATTAGATTGCAAGAATCTAATACTTCCTGAGGTGGAGCTTTTATCCATTTTCCTTTTTTAAAAAAGAGAGTGAGGAAAACTTACCTCTTCATACTATCTTCTTGAAAATTTTGCCTGTTTTGAATTTGTTTTTATCCATTCCCTACCTCAGCACAATTTTGAAGGCAGGTGTCCTTTACAGCCCTGAGTCCTTCTGAATGGTAAGTGACCATTAGCTGTGGGTTAAAAGCTGCTCTTGCGGGAATCAGCCAGAAGGCGGCAGCATTTCTCCTTTACCAAATCTGGTTACTAGGGCAACAGAGCCTTACTGGAAGTGGTGTTCTAGGTTTTAAATTAGAATGGAATGTGCGAGGAAAAAGCCCTTTAAGTTTAGGTCTCATTACTTCTTGTTCGTATTTTTAACTTAATTTTTATTTTTTATCACAGCAAACTTGATTACAATGTTTTGTTTGCTCTAGGTGTGCAAGATGTGGTTCTTTCACACATATACATATATCTATTCTTCTTCGGATCCTTTTCCCACGTAGCTTATGACACAATGTTGAGTAGTCTTCTCTTGGTATTGCGTAGGTCTTTGGTGATTCTATATTTCACATGTGTTTGTATCTCTCTGTTAACCTCAATATGGTAATGTATCCAATCCTCACACCTTTCCAGTTGGTGAAGCATAAGTTTTTTTAATGAATCTATGATAGTGTTTCTCTGTGGAAATATCTTTGTTTGTATCATTTTCTAGGTAACACCTATATGTGATATGATAGGATATGTGTCTTTTGCCTTCTCACTTACTCCAAGTTGCGTGATTACTTCTAGACTCATCTATGGTGCTGCAAATGGCATTGTTTCATTTTTTCACTAGCTCATATTCCATCTGTACAGGTAGCAGTTCTTCTTTGTCCACCCATCTGTCTGTGGACTTTTTGGTTACTTCCATATCTTGGCTATTGTAATACTAGGCAATGCAGATTTGCGTGCCTGTGTCCTTCCAATTCTGTCTTCTTAGTTTATAGGTCCAGGAATAGGTCTGCTGGATCATATGGTAGCTCAATGTTTACATTTTAAAGGCACCTCTATTCTGTTCTCCTTAGTGGCTCTTTCCAGGTTAGGTCCCACTTAAAGTGGAGGGTATGTATTTCTTCCCAGCACCTTCAGCATTTATTCTTTGTACTTTTTGCTGATGGTTATTCTGAGTGGTGTGAGCTGATACCTCTTTGTGGTTGCATTTGCATGTGTCTCATAATGCGTTGAAATTGAGCTTTAAGACATGTCCTTTTTATTTTTCCAGCTGTGATTAGAGCTTATTTCTTCAAAGTGTTTTCTTAAAGTATGTGTCACCATTTGAAATATTTTGGCCATTTTCTCCCTCAAGACATTTTGAGGGCAGGTTTCATTTACAGCCCTGCAGTACTTGTTCATATGAAGTGACCATTAGCTCAGGCTTTAAACCTGCTTTTGCAGGTAACGGCCAGAGAGCAGCAGCCTTTCTACGTTCCCCTTGCTGGTACTAGGGAAACAGACCTACCGGCCAGTGGTGTTCTTCGGTTATAAATTAGAGTGCAACGTGCCCGGGTAAACCCACAAATGTTGATGTCTCCTTGCTTTTGTTTGTTTTTAAATTTAATTTATATTTATTATTAGAGTAATATTCCATTGTGTACGTGGACCACTTCTTCTTGGTGCATTCCTCGGTTGATGGACATTTTCATTGCTTCCAAGTGCTGGCTATGGTTAATCTTGCTGGCGTACAGGTTTGCCAGCCTGTGACTTTTTGATTCTCATTTTCTCAGGTGATAGGCCAAGCAGTGGTTGTGATTGATTGGCCGGTAGCTCAATGTTTCCCTTTTCAAAGCACCTACATTGTGTTTTCTTTAGTGGCTCTTTACATGCCCCCCTTACAACCGAGGGTACGCATTTCTCCACACTCCCTTCACCATTTATTTTTTGCAGCATTTTTCCTAATGGCCATTCTGACTGCTGTGAGCTGATAGGTTTTTGTAATATGGCTATGCATGTCATTAAACTTTTTAAAATTCATCATATTCCTATGCCTTTTTCTTAAAAGAAAAAACCGTGAGTACAATATAGCTCTTGAAATTGTCTTCTTCGAAGGTCGCCCTCTTCTGAAATTTTTGGTCGATTTTTGACCCCAGAAATTTTCTGGAGGGCAGGTGTCATTTACAGAACTGCAAGTTGGTGAAAATTTAGTGACCTTTTGCAGTGCGTTCAAAGCTGCTGTTGTGGGAAACGGCCACAAGGAGGTAGCATTTCTCCATTCCCCAATCTGGGTACTAGGGCAGCAGAGCCTTTCTGGAAGTCATTGTCCTAGGTTGTAAATTAGGATGGAATTTGCCAGGAGAAATCCCCATAAGTTTATGTCTCATTACTTCTTCTTGGTTTTTACATTTTTTTTAAATCTGGGTAAAGTTTAGAATATTGTTTGTCCTAGGTGTACACAATCTGGTTCATTTGTACATTATGTATGTCTATTAATGTACAGATCCTCTTCCCATGTAAAATATTACAGTGTTCCGTCGACCTCCCTTGCTATATGTTCGGTCTTTTTGATACATGTATATAATATGTATTTGTATATGTATAGTGACACTAATCTTCATTTCTCAATTTCCCCCCTCCTTTCCTTTTCGATAGCATAGTTTGTTTTCTAAGCCTGTGAGGGTCTTTCTCTTTGGAAATATGTTCATCTGTGTCAGTTATTAGATAATGCCATAAGTGATAATATAGGCTATAGGTCTTTTGCTTTCCGACCTACTTCACGTTTTGTGATTATCTCCAGGCTCATCTGTGGTGCCTCAAAGAGCAGTGCTTCCACGTTTTCCATGGCTAATATTCCAGTGTGTACATGAACCACTTCTTCTTGGTGCGTTCCTCTGTTGATGGACATTTTCGTTGCTTCCAAGTGTTGCCTATGGTAAATATTGCTGGAGTGCAGGATTGCCAGCCTGTGATTTTTGATGTTCATTTTCTCAGGTGATAGACCCAGCAGTGGGTTTGATTGATTGACTGGTATGGTAGCTCAACGTTGACCTTTTCAAGGCACCTCAATTGTGCTTTCATTAGTGGCTCTTACCACGTCCCCCTTCGAATCGAGGGTACGCATTTCTCCACAATCACGTCAGCAGTTATTGTTTGCAGCATTTTTGTTGATGGCCATTCTGACTGGTGTGAGCTGATAGGTTTCTGTAATTTGGGTTTACATGTCTGTAAAAATTCCTACAATTCATCATTTTTCCACGCCTTTTCCTTTTCTGTTAAAAGAAAATAGAAAAAATGTGTGAGTATAATATACCTCTTCAAATTTTCTCTTTGGAAGGTGGCACTCTAGAATTGTTGGGTCGATTTTCGACCTCAGTATTTTTTGGAGGGCCGGTGTCATTTACAGACCTGCAATTGGTGAATATTTAGTGACCTTTTGCAGTGGGTTTAAAGCTGCTGTTGTGGGAAACGGCCACAAGGATGCAGCATTTCTCCATTCCCAAATCTGGGTACTAGGGCAGCAGGGCCATTCTGGAAGTTGTTTGCCTAGGTTTTAAATTTGGATGGAATGTGCCAGGAAAACCCCCCATAAGTTTATGTCTCCTTACTCCTAGTTCGTTGTTTTAATTTTTTCAATTGGGGTAATGGTGAGAATGTTGCTTGTCCAAGGTGTACACACTCTGGTTCATCTACATATTCTATATACCTATTTATGTAGAGATCCTCTTCCCGTGTAAATCATTACAGAGTGTTCCGTAATCCTTCCTTGCTATATGGTCGGTCTCTTTGATATATGTATATAATGTGTATTTGTATACATATGGTAATGCTAATCTTCATTTACCCATTCCCCCACCTTTCCTTTTAGATAAGCATAGTTTTTTTTAATAAGTCTGTGATTGACTTTCTCTGTGGAAATAAGTTCATTTGTGTCAGTTATTAGATAACGCCTATAAGTGATATCACAGGATATAGGACTTTTGCTTTCCGACTTACCTCGTGTTCTGTGATTATCTCCAAGATCATCTATGGTGCCTCAAAGAGCAGTGTTTCATTGTTTTCCATGGCTAGTATTCATTGTGTACATGGACCACTTCTTCTTTATCCTTTCATCTGCTGATGGACATTTTGGTTGCTTCACTGTCTTGTCTATTGTGAATAAGGCTGCAGTGCAGCTTTTGCAGCCCGGGTCTTCTTCATTCTGGTCTTCTCAGGTGAGAGGCCCATTGGTGCGCCTGCTGGATTGAATGGTACCTCAATTTTTCCTTTTAAACGCAGCTCCTTTCTGTTCTCATTATTGGCGGTTAACCCCTTTACATCTCACCAGCAGCTAGAGGGTACATATTTCTCTAAAACCTCTTCAGCATTTATTGTTTGTAGACTTTTTGCCAATGGTCATTCGACTGGTTTGAGTTGAAAACATTTTGTAGATTAGATTGCAAGAATCTAATACTTCCTGAGGTGGAGCTTTTATCCATTTTCCTTTTTTAAAAAAGAGAGTGAGGAAAACTTACCTCTTCATACTATCTTCTTGAAAATTTTGCCTGTTTTGAATTTTTTTTTATCCATTCCCTACCTCAGCACAATTTTGAAGGCAGGTGTCCTTTACAGCCCTGAGTCCTTCTGAATGGTAAGTGACCATTAGCTGTGGGTTAAAAGCTGCTCTTGCGGGAATCGGCCAGAAGGCGGCAGCATTTCTCCTTTACCAAATCTGGTTACTAGGGCAACAGAGCCTTACTGGAAGTGGTGTTCTAGGTTTTAAATTAGAATGGAATGTGCGAGGAAAAAGCCCTTTAAGTTTAGGTCTCATTACTTCTTGTTCGTATTTTTAACTTAATTTTTATTTTTTATCACAGCAAACTTGATTACAATGTTTTGTTTGCTCTAGGTGTGCAAGATGTGGTTCTTTCACACATATACATATATCTATTCTTCTTCGGATCCTTTTCCCACGTAGCTTATGACACAATGTTGAGTAGTCTTCTCTTGGTATTGCGTAGGTCTTTGGTGATTCTATATTTCACATGTGTTTGTATCTCTCTGTTAACCTCAATATGGTAATGTATCCAATCCTCACACCTTTCCAGTTGGTGAAGCATAAGTTTTCTTAATGAATCTATGATAGTGTTTCTCTGTGGAAATATCTTTGTTTGTATCATTTTCTAGGTAACACCTATATGTGATATGATAGGATATGTGTCTTTTGCCTTCTCACTTACTCCAAGTTGCGTGATTACTTCTAGACTCATCTATGGTGCTGCAAATGGCATTGTTTCATTTTTTCACTAGCTCATATTCCATCTGTACAGGTAGCAGTTCTTCTTTGTCCACCCATCTGTCTGTGGACTTTTTGGTTACTTCCATATCTTGGCTATTGTAATACTAGGCAATGCAGATTTGCGTGCCTGTGTCCTTCCAATTCTGTCTTCTTAGTTTATAGGTCCAGGAATAGGTCTGCTGGATCATATGGTAGCTCAATGTTTACCTTTTAAAGGCACCTCTATTCTGTTCTCCTTAGTGGCTCTTTCCAGGTTAGGTCCCACTTAAAGTGGAGGGTATGTATTTCTTCCCAGCACCTTCAGCATTTATTCTTTGTACTTTTTGCTGATGGTTATTCTGAGTGGTGTGAGCTGATACCTCTTTGTGGTTGCATTTGCATGTGTCTCATAATGCGTTGAAATTGAGCTTTAAGACATGTCCTTTTTATTTTTCCAGCTGTGATTAGAGCTTATTTCTTCAAAGTGTTTTCTTAAAGTATGTGTCACCATTGGAAATATTTTGGCCATTTTCTCCCTCAAGACATTTTGAGGGCAGGTTTCATTTACAGCCCTGCAGTACTTGTTCATATGAAGTGACCATTAGCTCAGGCTTTAAATCTGCTTTTGCAGGTAACGGCCAGAGAGCGGCAGCCTTTCTACGTTCCCCTTGCTGGTACTAGGGAAACAGACCTACCGGCCAGTGGTGTTCTTCGGTTATAAATTAGAGTGCAACGTGCCCGGGTAAACCCACAAATGTTGATGTCTCCTTGCTTTTGTTTGTTTTTAAATTTAATTTATATTTATTATTAGAGTAATATTCCATTGTGTACGTGGACCACTTCTTCTTGGTGCATTCCTCGGTTGATGGACATTTTCATTGCTTCCAAGTGCTGGCTATGGTTAATCTTGCTGGCGTACAGGTTTGCCAGCCTGTGACTTTTTGATTCTCATTTTCTCAGGTGATAGGCCAAGCAGTGGTTGTGATTGATTGGCCGGTAGCTCAATGTTTCCCTTTTCAAAGCACCTACATTGTGTTTTCTTTAGTGGCTCTTTACATGCCCCCCTTACAACCGAGGGTACGCATTTCTCCACACTCCCTTCACCATTTATTTTTTGCAGCATTTTTCCTAATGGCCATTCTGACTGCTGTGAGCTGATAGGTTTTTGTAATATGGCTATGCATGTCATTAAACTTTTTAAAATTCATCATATTCCTATGCCTTTTTCTTAAAAGAAAAAACCGTGAGTACAATATAGCTCTTGAAATTGTCTTCTTCGAAGGTCGCCCTCTTCTGAAATTTTTGGTCGATTTTTGACCCCAGAAATTTTCTGGAGGGCAGGTGTCATTTACAGAACTGCAAGTTGGTGAAAATTTAGTGACCTTTTGCAGTGCGTTCAAAGCTGCTGTTGTGGGAAACGGCCACAAGGAGGTAGCATTTCTCCATTCCCCAATCTGGGTACTAGGGCAGCAGAGCCTTTCTGGAAGTCATTGTCCTAGGTTGTAAATTAGGATGGAATTTGCCAGGAGAAATCCCCATAAGTTTATGTCTCATTACTTCTTCTTGGTTTTTACATTTTTTTTAAATCTGGGTAAAGTTTAGAATATTGTTTGTCCTAGGTGTACACAATCTGGTTCATTTGTACATTATGTATGTCTATTAATGTACAGATCCTCTTCCCATGTAAAATATTACAGTGTTCCGTCGACCTCCCTTGCTATATGTTCGGTCTTTTTGATACATGTATATAATATGTATTTGTATATGTATAGTGACACTAATCTTCATTTCTCAATTTCCCCCCTCCTTTCCTTTTCGATAGCATAGTTTGTTTTCTAAGCCTGTGAGGGTCTTTCTCTTTGGAAATATGTTCATCTGTGTCAGTTATTAGATAATGCCATAAGTGATAATATAGGCTAGAGGTCTTTTGCTTTCCGACCTACTTCACGTTTTGTGATTATCTCCAGGCTCATCTGTGGTGCCTCAAAGAGCAGTGCTTCCACGTTTTCCATGGCTAATATTCCAGTGTGTACATGGACCACTTCTTCTTGGTGCGTTCCTCTGTTGATGGACATTTTCGTTGCTTCCAAGTGTTGCCTATGGTAAATATTGCTGGAGTGCAGGATTGCCAGCCTGTGATTTTTGATGTTCATTTTCTCAGGTGATAGACCCAGCAGTGGGTTTGATTGATTGACTGGTATGGTAGCTCAACGTTGACCTTTTCAAGGCACCTCAATTGTGCTTTCATTAGTGGCTCTTACCACGTCCCCCTTCGAATCGAGGGTACGCATTTCTCCACAATCACGTCAGCAGTTATTGTTTGCAGCATTTTTGTTGATGGCCATTCTGACTGGTGTGAGCTGATAGGTTTCTGTAATTTGGGTTTACATGTCTGTAAAAATTCCTACAATTCATCATTTTTCCACGCCTTTTCCTTTTCTGTTAAAAGAAAATAGAAAAAATGTGTGAGTATAATATACCTCTTCAAATTTTCTCTTTGGAAGGTGGCACTCTAGAATTGTTGGGTCGATTTTCGACCTCAGTATTTTTTGGAGGGCCGGTGTCATTTACAGACCTGCAATTGGTGAATATTTAGTGACCTTTTGCAGTGGGTTTAAAGCTGCTGTTGTGGGAAACGGCCACAAGGATGCAGCATTTCTCCATTCCCAAATCTGGGTACTAGGGCAGCAGGGCCATTCTGGAAGTTGTTTGCCTAGGTTTTAAATTTGGATGGAATGTGCCAGGAAAACCCCCCATAAGTTTATGTCTCCTTACTCCTAGTTCGTTGTTTTAATTTTTTCAATTGGGGTAATGGTGAGAATGTTGCTTGTCCAAGGTGTACACACTCTGGTTCATCTACATATTCTATATACCTATTTATGTAGAGATCCTCTTCCCGTGTAAATCATTACAGAGTGTTCCGTAATCCTTCCTTGCTATATGGTCGGTCTCTTTGATATATGTATATAATGTGTATTTGTATACATATGGTAATGCTAATCTTCATTTACCCATTCCCCCACCTTTCCTTTTAGATAAGCATAGTTTTTTTTAATAAGTCTGTGATTGACTTTCTCTGTGGAAATAAGTTCATTTGTGTCAGTTATTAGATAACGCCTATAAGTGATATCATAGGATATAGGACTTTTGCTTTCCGACTTACCTCGTGTTCTGTGATTATCTCCAAGATCATCTATGGTGCCTCAAAGAGCAGTGTTTCATTGTTTTCCATGGCTAGTATTCATTGTGTACATGGACCACTTCTTCTTTATCCTTTCATCTGCTGATGGACATTTTGGTTGCTTCACTGTCTTGTCTATTGTGAATAAGGCTGCAGTGCAGCTTTTGCAGCCCGGGTCTTCTTCATTCTGGTCTTCTCAGGTGAGAGGCCCATTGGTGCGCCTGCTGGATTGAATGGTACCTCAATTTTTCCTTTTAAACGCAGCTCCTTTCTGTTCTCATTATTGGCGGTTAACCCCTTTACATCTCACCAGCAGCTAGAGGGTACATATTTCTCTAAAACCTCTTCAGCATTTATTGTTTGTAGACTTTTTGCCAATGGTCATTCGACTGGTTTGAGTTGAAAACATTTTGTAGATTAGATTGCAAGAATCTAATACTTCCTGAGGTGGAGCTTTTATCCATTTTCCTTTTTTAAAAAAGAGAGTGAGGAAAACTTACCTCTTCATACTATCTTCTTGAAAATTTTGCCTGTTTTGAATTTTTTTTTATCCATTCCCTACCTCAGCACAATTTTGAAGGCAGGTGTCCTTTACAGCCCTGAGTCCTTCTGAATGGTAAGTGACCATTAGCTGTGGGTTAAAAGCTGCTCTTGCGGGAATCGGCCAGAAGGCGGCAGCATTTCTCCTTTACCAAATCTGGTTACTAGGGCAACAGAGCCTTACTGGAAGTGGTGTTCTAGGTTTTAAATTAGAATGGAATGTGCGAGGAAAAAGCCCTTTAAGTTTAGGTCTCATTACTTCTTGTTCGTATTTTTAACTTAATTTTTATTTTTTATCACAGCAAACTTGATTACAATGTTTTGTTTGCTCTAGGTGTGCAAGATGTGGTTCTTTCACACATATACATATATCTATTCTTCTTCGGATCCTTTTCCCACGTAGCTTATGACACAATGTTGAGTAGTCTTCTCTTGGTATTGCGTAGGTCTTTGGTGATTCTATATTTCACATGTGTTTGTATCTCTCTGTTAACCTCAATATGGTAATGTATCCAATCCTCACACCTTTCCAGTTGGTGAAGCATAAGTTTTCTTAATGAATCTATGATAGTGTTTCTCTGTGGAAATATCTTTGTTTGTATCATTTTCTAGGTAACACCTATATGTGATATGATAGGATATGTGTCTTTTGCCTTCTCACTTACTCCAAGTTGCGTGATTACTTCTAGACTCATCTATGGTGCTGCAAATGGCATTGTTTCATTTTTTCACTAGCTCATATTCCATCTGTACAGGTAGCAGTTCTTCTTTGTCCACCCATCTGTCTGTGGACTTTTTGGTTACTTCCATATCTTGGCTATTGTAATACTAGGCAATGCAGATTTGCGTGCCTGTGTCCTTCCAATTCTGTCTTCTTAGTTTATAGGTCCAGGAATAGGTCTGCTGGATCATATGGTAGCTCAATGTTTACCTTTTAAAGGCACCTCTATTCTGTTCTCCTTAGTGGCTCTTTCCAGGTTAGGTCCCACTTAAAGTGGAGGGTATGTATTTCTTCCCAGCACCTTCAGCATTTATTCTTTGTACTTTTTGCTGATGGTTATTCTGAGTGGTGTGAGCTGATACCTCTTTGTGGTTGCATTTGCATGTGTCTCATAATGCGTTGAAATTGAGCTTTAAGACATGTCCTTTTTATTTTTCCAGCTGTGATTAGAGCTTATTTCTTCAAAGTGTTTTCTTAAAGTATGTGTCACCATTTGAAATATTTTGGCCATTTTCTCCCTCAAGACATTTTGAGGGCAGGTTTCATTTACAGCCCTGCAGTACTTGTTCATATGAAGTGACCATTAGCTCAGGCTTTAAACCTGCTTTTGCAGGTAACGGCCAGAGAGCGGCAGCCTTTCTACGTTCCCCTTGCTGGTACTAGGGAAACAGACCTACCGGCCAGTGGTGTTCTTCGGTTATAAATTAGAGTGCAACGTGCCCGGGTAAACCCACAAATGTTGATGTCTCCTTGCTTTTGTTTGTTTTTAAATTTAATTTATATTTATTATTAGAGTAATATTCCATTGTGTACGTGGACCACTTCTTCTTGGTGCATTCCTCGGTTGATGGACATTTTCATTGCTTCCAAGTGCTGGCTATGGTTAATCTTGCTGGCGTACAGGTTTGCCAGCCTGTGACTTTTTGATTCTCATTTTCTCAGGTGATAGGCCAAGCAGTGGTTGTGATTGATTGGCCGGTAGCTCAATGTTTCCCTTTTCAAAGCACCTACATTGTGTTTTCTTTAGTGGCTCTTTACATGCCCCCCTTACAACCGAGGGTACGCATTTCTCCACACTCCCTTCACCATTTATTTTTTGCAGCATTTTTCCTAATGGCCATTCTGACTGCTGTGAGCTGATAGGTTTTTGTAATATGGCTATGCATGTCATTAAACTTTTTAAAATTCATCATATTCCTATGCCTTTTTCTTAAAAGAAAAAACCGTGAGTACAATATAGCTCTTGAAATTGTCTTCTTCGAAGGTCGCCCTCTTCTGAAATTTTTGGTCGATTTTTGACCCCAGAAATTTTCTGGAGGGCAGGTGTCATTTACAGAACTGCAAGTTGGTGAAAATTTAGTGACCTTTTGCAGTGCGTTCAAAGCTGCTGTTGTGGGAAACGGCCACAAGGAGGTAGCATTTCTCCATTCCCCAATCTGGGTACTAGGGCAGCAGAGCCTTTCTGGAAGTCATTGTCCTAGGTTGTAAATTAGGATGGAATTTGCCAGGAGAAATCCCCATAAGTTTATGTCTCATTACTTCTTCTTGGTTTTTACATTTTTTTTAAATCTGGGTAAAGTTTAGAATATTGTTTGTCCTAGGTGTACACAATCTGGTTCATTTGTACATTATGTATGTCTATTAATGTACAGATCCTCTTCCCATGTAAAATATTACAGTGTTCCGTCGACCTCCCTTGCTATATGTTCGGTCTTTTTGATACATGTATATAATATGTATTTGTATATGTATAGTGACACTAATCTTCATTTCTCAATTTCCCCCCTCCTTTCCTTTTCGATAGCATAGTTTGTTTTCTAAGCCTGTGAGGGTCTTTCTCTTTGGAAATATGTTCATCTGTGTCAGTTATTAGATAATGCCATAAGTGATAATATAGGCTAGAGGTCTTTTGCTTTCCGACCTACTTCATGTTTTGTGATTATCTCCAGGCTCATCTGTGGTGCCTCAAAGAGCAGTGCTTCCACGTTTTCCATGGCTAATATTCCAGTGTGTACATGGACCACTTCTTCTTGGTGCGTTCCTCTGTTGATGGACATTTTCGTTGCTTCCAAGTGTTGCCTATGGTAAATATTGCTGGAGTGCAGGATTGCCAGCCTGTGATTTTTGATGTTCATTTTCTCAGGTGATAGACCCAGCAGTGGGTTTGATTGATTGACTGGTATGGTAGCTCAACGTTGACCTTTTCAAGGCACCTCAATTGTGCTTTCATTAGTGGCTCTTACCACGTCCCCCTTCGAATCGAGGGTACGCATTTCTCCACAATCACGTCAGCAGTTATTGTTTGCAGCATTTTTGTTGATGGCCATTCTGACTGGTGTGAGCTGATAGGTTTCTGTAATTTGGGTTTACATGTCTGTAAAAATTCCTACAATTCATCATTTTTCCACGCCTTTTCCTTTTCTGTTAAAAGAAAATAGAAAAAATGTGTGAGTATAATATACCTCTTCAAATTTTCTCTTTGGAAGGTGGCACTCTAGAATTGTTGGGTCGATTTTCGACCTCAGTATTTTTTGGAGGGCCGGTGTCATTTACAGACCTGCAATTGGTGAATATTTAGTGACCTTTTGCAGTGGGTTTAAAGCTGCTGTTGTGGGAAACGGCCACAAGGATGCAGCATTTCTCCATTCCCAAATCTGGGTACTAGGGCAGCAGGGCCATTCTGGAAGTTGTTTGCCTAGGTTTTAAATTTGGATGGAATGTGCCAGGAAAACCCCCCATAAGTTTATGTCTCCTTACTCCTAGTTCGTTGTTTTAATTTTTTCAATTGGGGTAATGGTGAGAATGTTGCTTGTCCAAGGTGTACACACTCTGGTTCATCTACATATTCTATATACCTATTTATGTAGAGATCCTCTTCCCGTGTAAATCATTACAGAGTGTTCCGTAATCCTTCCTTGCTATATGGTCGGTCTCTTTGATATATGTATATAATGTGTATTTGTATACATATGGTAATGCTAATCTTCATTTACCCATTCCCCCACCTTTCCTTTTAGATAAGCATAGTTTTTTTTAATAAGTCTGTGATTGACTTTCTCTGTGGAAATAAGTTCATTTGTGTCAGTTATTAGATAACGCCTATAAGTGATATCATAGGATATAGGACTTTTGCTTTCCGACTTACCTCGTGTTCTGTGATTATCTCCAAGATCATCTATGGTGCCTCAAAGAGCAGTGTTTCATTGTTTTCCATGGCTAGTATTCATTGTGTACATGGACCACTTCTTCTTTATCCTTTCATCTGCTGATGGACATTTTGGTTGCTTCACTGTCTTGTCTATTGTGAATAAGGCTGCAGTGCAGCTTTTGCAGCCCGGGTCTTCTTCATTCTGGTCTTCTCAGGTGAGAGGCCCATTGGTGCGCCTGCTGGATTGAATGGTACCTCAATTTTTCCTTTTAAACGCAGCTCCTTTCTGTTCTCATTATTGGCGGTTAACCCCTTTACATCTCACCAGCAGCTAGAGGGTACATATTTCTCTAAAACCTCTTCAGCATTTATTGTTTGTAGACTTTTTGCCAATGGTCATTCGACTGGTTTGAGTTGAAAACATTTTGTAGATTAGATTGCAAGAATCTAATACTTCCTGAGGTGGAGCTTTTATCCATTTTCCTTTTTTAAAAAAGAGAGTGAGGAAAACTTACCTCTTCATACTATCTTCTTGAAAATTTTGCCTGTTTTGAATTTGTTTTTATCCATTCCCTACCTCAGCACAATTTTGAAGGCAGGTGTCCTTTACAGCCCTGAGTCCTTCTGAATGGTAAGTGACCATTAGCTGTGGGTTAAAAGCTGCTCTTGCGGGAATCAGCCAGAAGGCGGCAGCATTTCTCCTTTACCAAATCTGGTTACTAGGGCAACAGAGCCTTACTGGAAGTGGTGTTCTAGGTTTTAAATTAGAATGGAATGTGCGAGGAAAAAGCCCTTTAAGTTTAGGTCTCATTACTTCTTGTTCGTATTTTTCACTTAATTTTTATTTTTTATCACAGCAAACTTGATTACAATGTTTTGTTTGCTCTAGGTGTGCAAGATGTGGTTCTTTCACACATATACATATATCTATTCTTCTTCGGATCCTTTTCCCACGTAGCTTATGACACAATGTTGAGTAGTCTTCTCTTGGTATTGCGTAGGTCTTTGGTGATTCTATATTTCACATGTGTTTGTGTCTCTCTGTTAACCTCAATATGGTAATGTATCCAATCCTCACACCTTTCCAGTTGGTGAAGCATAAGTTTTTTTAATGAATCTATGATAGTGTTTCTCTGTGGAAATATCTTTGTTTGTATCATTTTCTAGGTAACACCTATATGTGATATGATAGGATATGTGTCTTTTGCCTTCTCACTTACTCCAAGTTGCGTGATTACTTCTAGACTCATCTATGGTGCTGCAAATGGCATTGTTTCATTTTTTCACTAGCTCATATTCCATCTGTACAGGTAGCAGTTCTTCTTTGTCCACCCATCTGTCTGTGGACTTTTTGGTTACTTCCATATCTTGGCTATTGTAATACTAGGCAATGCAGATTTGCGTGCCTGTGTCCTTCCAATTCTGTCTTCTTAGTTTATAGGTCCAGGAATAGGTCTGCTGGATCATATGGTAGCTCAATGTTTACATTTTAAAGGCACCTCTATTCTGTTCTCCTTAGTGGCTCTTTCCAGGTTAGGTCCCACTTAAAGTGGAGGGTATGTATTTCTTCCCAGCACCTTCAGCATTTATTCTTTGTACTTTTTGCTGATGGTTATTCTGAGTGGTGTGAGCTGATACCTCTTTGTGGTTGCATTTGCATGTGTCTCATAATGCGTTGAAATTGAGCTTTAAGACATGTCCTTTTTATTTTTCCAGCTGTGATTAGAGCTTATTTCTTCAAAGTGTTTTCTTAAAGTATGTGTCACCATTGGAAATATTTTGGCCATTTTCTCCCTCAAGACATTTTGAGGGCAGGTTTCATTTACAGCCCTGCAGTACTTGTTCATATGAAGTGACCATTAGCTCAGGCTTTAAACCTGCTTTTGCAGGTAACGGCCAGAGAGCGGCAGCCTTTCTACGTTCCCCTTGCTGGTACTAGGGAAACAGACCTACCGGCCAGTGGTGTTCTTCGGTTATAAATTAGAGTGCAACGTGCCCGGGTAAACCCACAAATGTTGATGTCTCCTTGCTTTTGTTTGTTTTTAAATTTAATTTATATTTATTATTAGAGTAATATTCCATTGTGTACGTGGACCACTTCTTCTTGGTGCATTCCTCGGTTGATGGACATTTTCATTGCTTCCAAGTGCTGGCTATGGTTAATCTTGCTGGCGTACAGGTTTGCCAGCCTGTGACTTTTTGATTCTCATTTTCTCAGGTGATAGGCCAAGCAGTGGTTGTGATTGATTGGCCGGTAGCTCAATGTTTCCCTTTTCAAAGCACCTACATTGTGTTTTCTTTAGTGGCTCTTTACATGCCCCCCTTACAACCGAGGGTACGCATTTCTCCACACTCCCTTCACCATTTATTTTTTGCAGCATTTTTCCTAATGGCCATTCTGACTGCTGTGAGCTGATAGGTTTTTGTAATATGGCTATGCATGTCATTAAACTTTTTAAAATTCATCATATTCCTATGCCTTTTTCTTAAAAGAAAAAACCGTGAGTACAATATAGCTCTTGAAATTGTCTTCTTCGAAGGTCGCCCTCTTCTGAAATTTTTGGTCGATTTTTGACCCCAGAAATTTTCTGGAGGGCAGGAGTCATTTACAGAACTGCAAGTTGGTGAAAATTTAGTGACCTTTTGCAGTGCGTTCAAAGCTGCTGTTGTGGGAAACGGCCACAAGGAGGTAGCATTTCTCCATTCCCCAATCTGGGTACTAGGGCAGCAGAGCCTTTCTGGAAGTCATTGTCCTAGGTTGTAAATTAGGATGGAATTTGCCAGGAGAAATCCCCATAAGTTTATGTCTCATTACTTCTTCTTGGTTTTTACATTTTTTTTAAATCTGGGTAAAGTTTAGAATATTGTTTGTCCTAGGTGTACACAATCTGGTTCATTTGTACATTATGTATGTCTATTAATGTACAGATCCTCTTCCCATGTAAAATATTACAGTGTTCCGTCGACCTCCCTTGCTATATGTTCGGTCTTTTTGATACATGTATATAATATGTATTTGTATATGTATAGTGACACTAATCTTCATTTCTCAATTTCCCCCCTCCTTTCCTTTTCGATAGCATAGTTTGTTTTCTAAGCCTGTGAGGGTCTTTCTCTTTGGAAATATGTTCATCTGTGTCAGTTATTAGATAATGCCATAAGTGATAATATAGGCTATAGGTCTTTTGCTTTCCGACCTACTTCACATTTTGTGATTATCTCCAGGCTCATCTGTGGTGCCTCAAAGAGCAGTGCTTCCACGTTTTCCATGGCTAATATTCCAGTGTGTACATGGACCACTTCTTCTTGGTGCGTTCCTCTGTTGATGGACATTTTCGTTGCTTCCAAGTGTTGCCTATGGTAAATATTGCTGGAGTGCAGGATTGCCAGCCTGTGATTTTTGATGTTCATTTTCTCAGGTGATAGACCCAGCAGTGGGTTTGATTGATTGACTGGTATGGTAGCTCAACGTTGACCTTTTCAAGGCACCTCAATTGTGCTTTCATTAGTGGCTCTTACCACGTCCCCCTTCGAATCGAGGGTACGCATTTCTCCACAATCACGTCAGCAGTTATTGTTTGCAGCATTTTTGTTGATGGCCATTCTGACTGGTGTGAGCTGATAGGTTTCTGTAATTTGGGTTTACATGTCTGTAAAAATTCCTACAATTCATCATTTTTCCACGCCTTTTCCTTTTCTGTTAAAAGAAAATAGAAAAAATGTGTGAGTATAATATACCTCTTCAAATTTTCTCTTTGGAAGGTGGCACTCTAGAATTGTTGGGTCGATTTTCGACCTCAGTATTTTTTGGAGGGCCGGTGTCATTTACAGACCTGCAATTGGTGAATATTTAGTGACCTTTTGCAGTGGGTTTAAAGCTGCTGTTGTGGGAAACGGCCACAAGGATGCAGCATTTCTCCATTCCCAAATCTGGGTACTAGGGCAGCAGGGCCATTCTGGAAGTTGTTTGCCTAGGTTTTAAATTTGGATGGAATGTGCCAGGAAAACCCCCCATAAGTTTATGTCTCCTTACTCCTAGTTCGTTGTTTTAATTTTTTCAATTGGGGTAATGGTGAGAATGTTGCTTGTCCAAGGTGTACACACTCTGGTTCATCTACATATTCTATATACCTATTTATGTAGAGATCCTCTTCCCGTGTAAATCATTACAGAGTGTTCCGTAATCCTTCCTTGCTATATGGTCGGTCTCTTTGATATATGTATATAATGTGTATTTGTATACATATGGTAATGCTAATCTTCATTTACCCATTCCCCCACCTTTCCTTTTAGATAAGCATAGTTTTTTTTAATAAGTCTGTGATTGACTTTCTCTGTGGAAATAAGTTCATTTGTGTCAGTTATTAGATAACGCCTATAAGTGATATCACAGGATATAGGACTTTTGCTTTCCGACTTACCTCGTGTTCTGTGATTATCTCCAAGATCATCTATGGTGCCTCAAAGAGCAGTGTTTCATTGTTTTCCATGGCTAGTATTCATTGTGTACATGGACCACTTCTTCTTTATCCTTTCATCTGCTGATGGACATTTTGGTTGCTTCACTGTCTTGTCTATTGTGAATAAGGCTGCAGTGCAGCTTTTGCAGCCCGGGTCTTCTTCATTCTGGTCTTCTCAGGTGAGAGGCCCATTGGTGCGCCTGCTGGATTGAATGGTACCTCAATTTTTCCTTTTAAACGCAGCTCCTTTCTGTTCTCATTATTGGCGGTTAACCCCTTTACATCTCACCAGCAGCTAGAGGGTACATATTTCTCTAAAACCTCTTCAGCATTTATTGTTTGTAGACTTTTTGCCAATGGTCATTCGACTGGTTTGAGTTGAAAACATTTTGTAGATTAGATTGCAAGAATCTAATACTTCCTGAGGTGGAGCTTTTATCCATTTTCCTTTTTTAAAAAAGAGAGTGAGGAAAACTTACCTCTTCATACTATCTTCTTGAAAATTTTGCCTGTTTTGAATTTTTTTTTATCCATTCCCTACCTCAGCACAATTTTGAAGGCAGGTGTCCTTTACAGCCCTGAGTCCTTCTGAATGGTAAGTGACCATTAGCTGTGGGTTAAAAGCTGCTCTTGCGGGAATCGGCCAGAAGGCGGCAGCATTTCTCCTTTACCAAATCTGGTTACTAGGGCAACAGAGCCTTACTGGAAGTGGTGTTCTAGGTTTTAAATTAGAATGGAATGTGCAAGGAAAAAGCCCTTTAAGTTTAGGTCTCATTACTTCTTGTTCGTATTTTTAACTTAATTTTTATTTTTTATCACAGCAAACTTGATTACAATGTTTTGTTTGCTCTAGGTGTGCAAGATGTGGTTCTTTCACACATATACATATATCTATTCTTCTTCGGATCCTTTTCCCACGTAGCTTATGACACAATGTTGAGTAGTCTTCTCTTGGTATTGCGTAGGTCTTTGGTGATTCTATATTTCACATGTGTTTGTATCTCTCTGTTAACCTCAATATGGTAATGTATCCAATCCTCACACCTTTCCAGTTGGTGAAGCATAAGTTTTCTTAATGAATCTATGATAGTGTTTCTCTGTGGAAATATCTTTGTTTGTATCATTTTCTAGGTAACACCTATATGTGATATGATAGGATATGTGTCTTTTGCCTTCTCACTTACTCCAAGTTGCGTGATTACTTCTAGACTCATCTATGGTGCTGCAAATGGCATTGTTTCATTTTTTCACTAGCTCATATTCCATCTGTACAGGTAGCAGTTCTTCTTTGTCCACCCATCTGTCTGTGGACTTTTTGGTTACTTCCATATCTTGGCTATTGTAATACTAGGCAATGCAGATTTGCGTGCCTGTGTCCTTCCAATTCTGTCTTCTTAGTTTATAGGTCCAGGAATAGGTCTGCTGGATCATATGGTAGCTCAATGTTTACCTTTTAAAGGCACCTCTATTCTGTTCTCCTTAGTGGCTCTTTCCAGGTTAGGTCCCACTTAAAGTGGAGGGTATGTATTTCTTCCCAGCACCTTCAGCATTTATTCTTTGTACTTTTTGCTGATGGTTATTCTGAGTGGTGTGAGCTGATACCTCTTTGTGGTTGCATTTGCATGTGTCTCATAATGCGTTGAAATTGAGCTTTAAGACATGTCCTTTTTATTTTTCCAGCTGTGATTAGAGCTTATTTCTTCAAAGTGTTTTCTTAAAGTATGTGTCACCATTGGAAATATTTTGGCCATTTTCTCCCTCAAGACATTTTGAGGGCAGGTTTCATTTACAGCCCTGCAGTACTTGTTCATATGAAGTGACCATTAGCTCAGGCTTTAAATCTGCTTTTGCAGGTAACGGCCAGAGAGCGGCAGCCTTTCTACGTTCCCCTTGCTGGTACTAGGGAAACAGACCTACCGGCCAGTGGTGTTCTTCGGTTATAAATTAGAGTGCAACGTGCCCGGGTAAACCCACAAATGTTGATGTCTCCTTGCTTTTGTTTGTTTTTAAATTTAATTTATATTTATTATTAGAGTAATATTCCATTGTGTACGTGGACCACTTCTTCTTGGTGCATTCCTCGGTTGATGGACATTTTCATTGCTTCCAAGTGCTGGCTATGGTTAATCTTGCTGGCGTACAGGTTTGCCAGCCTGTGACTTTTTGATTCTCATTTTCTCAGGTGATAGGCCAAGCAGTGGTTGTGATTGATTGGCCGGTAGCTCAATGTTTCCCTTTTCAAAGCACCTACATTGTGTTTTCTTTAGTGGCTCTTTACATGCCCCCCTTACAACCGAGGGTACGCATTTCTCCACACTCCCTTCACCATTTATTTTTTGCAGCATTTTTCCTAATGGCCATTCTGACTGCTGTGAGCTGATAGGTTTTTGTAATATGGCTATGCATGTCATTAAACTTTTTAAAATTCATCATATTCCTATGCCTTTTTCTTAAAAGAAAAAACCGTGAGTACAATATAGCTCTTGAAATTGTCTTCTTCGAAGGTCGCCCTCTTCTGAAATTTTTGGTCGATTTTTGACCCTAGAAATTTTCTGGAGGGCAGGTGTCATTTACAGAACTGCAAGTTGGTGAAAATTTAGTGACCTTTTGCAGTGCGTTCAAAGCTGCTGTTGTGGGAAACGGCCACAAGGAGGTAGCATTTCTCCATTCCCCAATCTGGGTACTAGGGCAGCAGAGCCTTTCTGGAAGTCATTGTCCTAGGTTGTAAATTAGGATGGAATTGGCCAGGAGAAATCCCCATAAGTTTATGTCTCATTACTTCTTCTTGGTTTTTACATTTTTTTTAAATCTGGGTAAAGTTTAGAATATTGTTTGTCCTAGGTGTACACAATCTGGTTCATTTGTACATTATGTATGTCTATTAATGTACAGATCCTCTTCCCATGTAAAATATTACAGTGTTCCGTCGACCTCCCTTGCTATATGTTCGGTCTTTTTGATACATGTATATAATATGTATTTGTATATGTATAGTGACACTAATCTTCATTTCTCAATTTCCCCCCTCCTTTCCTTTTCGATAGCATAGTTTGTTTTCTAAGCCTGTGAGGGTCTTTCTCTTTGGAAATATGTTCATCTGTGTCAGTTATTAGATAATGCCATAAGTGATAATATAGGCTATAGGTCTTTTGCTTTCCGACCTACTTCACGTTTTGTGATTATCTCCAGGCTCATCTGTGGTGCCTCAAAGAGCAGTGCTTCCACGTTTTCCATGGCTAATATTCCAGTGTGTACATGGACCACTTCTTCTTGGTGCGTTCCTCTGTTGATGGACATTTTCGTTGCTTCCAAGTGTTGCCTATGGTAAATATTGCTGGAGTGCAGGATTGCCAGCCTGTGATTTTTGATGTTCATTTTCTCAGGTGATAGACCCAGCAGTGGGTTTGATTGATTGACTGGTATGGTAGCTCAACGTTGACCTTTTCAAGGCACCTCAATTGTGCTTTCATTAGTGGCTCTTACCACGTCCCCCTTCGAATCGAGGGTACGCATTTCTCCACAATCACGTCAGCAGTTATTGTTTGCAGCATTTTTGTCGATGGCCATTCTGACTGGTGTGAGCTGATAGGTTTCTGTAATTTGGGTTTACATGTCTGTAAAAATTCCTACAATTCATCATTTTTCCACGCCTTTTCCTTTTCTGTTAAAAGAAAATAGAAAAAATGTGTGAGTATAATATACCTCTTCAAATTTTCTCTTTGGAAGGTGGCACTCTAGAATTGTTGGGTCGATTTTCGACCTCAGTATTTTTTGGAGGGCCGGTGTCATTTACAGACCTGCAATTGGTGAATATTTAGTGACCTTTTGCAGTGGGTTTAAAGCTGCTGTTGTGGGAAACGGCCACAAGGATGCAGCATTTCTCCATTCCCAAATCTGGGTACTAGGGCAGCAGGGCCATTCTGGAAGTTGTTTGCCTAGGTTTTAAATTTGGATGGAATGTGCCAGGAAAACCCCCCATAAGTTTATGTCTCCTTACTCCTAGTTCGTTGTTTTAATTTTTTCAATTGGGGTAATGGTGAGAATGTTGCTTGTCCAAGGTGTACACACTCTGGTTCATCTACATATTCTATATACCTATTTATGTAGAGATCCTCTTCCCGTGTAAATCATTACAGAGTGTTCCGTAATCCTTCCTTGCTATATGGTCGGTCTCTTTGATATATGTATATAATGTGTATTTGTATACATATGGTAATGCTAATCTTCATTTACCCATTCCCCCACCTTTCCTTTTAGATAAGCATAGTTTTTTTTAATAAGTCTGTGATTGACTTTCTCTGTGGAAATAAGTTCATTTGTGTCAGTTATTAGATAACGCCTATAAGTGATATCATAGGATATAGGACTTTTGCTTTCCGACTTACCTCGTGTTCTGTGATTATCTCCAAGATCATCTATGGTGCCTCAAAGAGCAGTGTTTCATTGTTTTCCATGGCTAGTATTCATTGTGTACATGGACCACTTCTTCTTTATCCTTTCATCTGCTGATGGACATTTTGGTTGCTTCACTGTCTTGTCTATTGTGAATAAGGCTGCAGTGCAGCTTTTGCAGCCCGGGTCTTCTTCATTCTGGTCTTCTCAGGTGAGAGGCCCATTGGTGCGCCTGCTGGATTGAATGGTACCTCAATTTTTCCTTTTAAACGCAGCTCCTTTCTGTTCTCATTATTGGCGGTTAACCCCTTTACATCTCACCAGCAGCTAGAGGGTACATATTTCTCTAAAACCTCTTCAGCATTTATTGTTTGTAGACTTTTTGCCAATGGTCATTCGACTGGTTTGAGTTGAAAACATTTTGTAGATTAGATTGCAAGAATCTAATACTTCCTGAGGTGGAGCTTTTATCCATTTTCCTTTTTTAAAAAAGAGAGTGAGGAAAACTTACCTCTTCATACTATCTTCTTGAAAATTTTGCCTGTTTTGAATTTTTTTTTATCCATTCCCTACCTCAGCACAATTTTGAAGGCAGGTGTCCTTTACAGCCCTGAGTCCTTCTGAATGGTAAGTGACCATTAGCTGTGGGTTAAAAGCTGCTCTTGCGGGAATCAGCCAGAAGGCGGCAGCATTTCTCCTTTACCAAATCTGGTTACTAGGGCAACAGAGCCTTACTGGAAGTGGTGTTCTAGGTTTTAAATTAGAATGGAATGTGCGAGGAAAAAGCCCTTTAAGTTTAGGTCTCATTACTTCTTGTTCGTATTTTTAACTTAATTTTTATTTTTTATCACAGCAAACTTGATTACAATGTTTTGTTTGCTCTAGGTGTGCAAGATGTGGTTCTTTCACACATATACATATATCTATTCTTCTTCGGATCCTTTTCCCACGTAGCTTATGACACAATGTTGAGTAGTCTTCTCTTGGTATTGCGTAGGTCTTTGGTGATTCTATATTTCACATGTGTTTGTATCTCTCTGTTAACCTCAATATGGTAATGTATCCAATCCTCACACCTTTCCAGTTGGTGAAGCATAAGTTTGTTTAATGAATCTATGATAGTGTTTCTCTGTGGAAATATCTTTGTTTGTATCATTTTCTAGGTAACACCTATATGTGATATGATAGGATATGTGTCTTTTGCCTTCTCACTTACTCCAAGTTGCGTGATTACTTCTAGACTCATCTATGGTGCTGCAAATGGCATTGTTTCATTTTTTCACTAGCTCATATTCCATCTGTACAGGTAGCAGTTCTTCTTTGTCCACCCATCTGTCTGTGGACTTTTTGGTTACTTCCATATCTTGGCTATTGTAATACTAGGCAATGCAGATTTGCGTGCCTGTGTCCTTCCAATTCTGTCTTCTTAGTTTATAGGTCCAGGAATAGGTCTGCTGGATCATATGGTAGCTCAATGTTTACCTTTTAAAGGCACCTCTATTCTGTTCTCCTTAGTGGCTCTTTCCAGGTTAGGTCCCACTTAAAGTGGAGGGTATGTATTTCTTCCCAGCACCTTCAGCATTTATTCTTTGTACTTTTTGCTGATGGTTATTCTGAGTGGTGTGAGCTGATACCTCTTTGTGGTTGCATTTGCATGTGTCTCATAATGCGTTGAAATTGAGCTTTAAGACATGTCCTTTTTATTTTTCCAGCTGTGATTAGAGCTTATTTCTTCAAAGTGTTTTCTTAAAGTATGTGTCACCATTGGAAATATTTTGGCCATTTTCTCCCTCAAGACATTTTGAGGGCAGTTTTCATTTACAGCCCTGCAGTACTTGTTCATATGAAGTGACCATTAGCTCAGGCTTTAAACCTGCTTTTGCAGGTAACGGCCAGAGAGCGGCAGCCTTTCTACGTTCCCCTTGCTGGTACTAGGGAAACAGACCTACCGGCCAGTGGTGTTCTTCGGTTATAAATTAGAGTGCAACGTGCCCGGGTAAACCCACAAATGTTGATGTCTCCTTGCTTTTGTTTGTTTTTAAATTTAATTTATATTTATTATTAGAGTAATATTCCATTGTGTACGTGGACCACTTCTTCTTGGTGCATTCCTCGGTTGATGGACATTTTCATTGCTTCCAAGTGCTGGCTATGGTTAATCTTGCTGGCGTACAGGTTTGCCAGCCTGTGACTTTTTGATTCTCATTTTCTCAGGTGATAGGCCAAGCAGTGGTTGTGATTGATTGGCCGGTAGCTCAATGTTTCCCTTTTCAAAGCACCTACATTGTGTTTTCTTTAGTGGCTCTTTACATGCCCCCCCTTACAACCGAGGGTACGCATTTCTCCACACTCCCTTCACCATTTATTTTTTGCAGCATTTTTCCTAATGGCCATTCTGACTGCTGTGAGCTGATAGGTTTTTGTAATATGGCTATGCATGTCATTAAACTTTTTAAAATTCATCATATTCCTATGCCTTTTTCTTAAAAGAAAAAACCGTGAGTACAATATAGCTCTTGAAATTGTCTTCTTCGAAGGTCGCCCTCTTCTGAAATTTTTGGTCGATTTTTGACCCTAGAAATTTTCTGGAGGGCAGGTGTCATTTACAGAACTGCAAGTTGGTGAAAATTTAGTGACCTTTTGCAGTGCGTTCAAAGCTGCTGTTGTGGGAAACGGCCACAAGGAGGTAGCATTTCTCCATTCCCCAATCTGGGTACTAGGGCAGCAGAGCCTTTCTGGAAGTCATTGTCCTAGGTTGTAAATTAGGATGGAATTTGCCAGGAGAAATCCCCATAAGTTTATGTCTCATTACTTCTTCTTGGTTTTTACATTTTTTTTAAATCTGGGTAAAGTTTAGAATATTGTTTGTCCTAGGTGTACACAATCTGGTTCATTTGTACATTATGTATGTCTATTAATGTACAGATCCTCTTCCCATGTAAAATATTACAGTGTTCCGTCGACCTCCCTTGCTATATGTTCGGTCTTTTTGATACATGTATATAATATGTATTTGTATATGTATAGTGACACTAATCTTCATTTCTCAATTTCCCCCCTCCTTTCCTTTTCGATAGCATAGTTTGTTTTCTAAGCCTGTGAGGGTCTTTCTCTTTGGAAATATGTTCATCTGTGTCAGTTATTAGATAATGCCATAAGTGATAATATAGGCTATAGGTCTTTTGCTTTCCGACCTACTTCACGTTTTGTGATTATCTCCAGGCTCATCTGTGGTGCCTCAAAGAGCAGTGCTTCCACGTTTTCCATGGCTAATATTCCAGTGTGTACATGGACCACTTCTTCTTGGTGCGTTCCTCTGTTGATGGACATTTTCGTTGCTTCCAAGTGTTGCCTATGGTAAATATTGCTGGAGTGCAGGATTGCCAGCCTGTGATTTTTGATGTTCATTTTCTCAGGTGATAGACCCAGCAGTGGGTTTGATTGATTGACTGGTATGGTAGCTCAACGTTGACCTTTTCAAGGCACCTCAATTGTGCTTTCATTAGTGGCTCTTACCACGTCCCCCTTCGAATCGAGGGTACGCATTTCTCCACAATCACGTCAGCAGTTATTGTTTGCAGCATTTTTGTCGATGGCCATTCTGACTGGTGTGAGCTGATAGGTTTTTGTAATTTGGGTTTACATGTCTGTAAAAATTCCTACAATTCATCATTTTTCCACGCCTTTTCCTTTTCTGTTAAAAGAAAAAAGAAAAAATGTGTGAGTATAATATACCTCTTCAAATTTTCTCTTTGGAAGGTGGCACTCTAGAATTGTTGGGTCGATTTTCGACCTCAGTATTTTTTGGAGGGCCGGTGTCATTTACAGACCTGCAATTGGTGAATATTTAGTGACCTTTTGCAGTGGGTTTAAAGCTGCTGTTGTGGGAAACGGCCACAAGGATGCAGCATTTCTCCATTCCCAAATCTGGGTACTAGGGCAGCAGGGCCATTCTGGAAGTTGTTTGCCTAGGTTTTAAATTTGGATGGAATGTGCCAGGAAAACCCCCCATAAGTTTATGTCTCCTTACTCCTAGTTCGTTGTTTTAATTTTTTCAATTGGGGTAATGGTGAGAATGTTGCTTGTCCAAGGTGTACACACTCTGGTTCATCTACATATTCTATATACCTATTTATGTAGAGATCCTCTTCCCGTGTAAATCATTACAGAGTGTTCCGTAATCCATCCTTGCTATATGGTCGGTCTCTTTGATATATGTATATAATGTGTATTTGTATACATATGGTAATGCTAATCTTCATTTACCCATTCCCCCACCTTTCCTTTTAGATAAGCATAGTTTTTTTAATAAGTCTGTGATTGACTTTCTCTGTGGAAATAAGTTCATTTGTGTCAGTTATTAGATAACGCCTATAAGTGATATCATAGGATATAGGACTTTTGCTTTCCGACTTACCTCGTGTTCTGTGATTATCTCCAAGATCATCTATGGTGCCTGAAAGAGCAGTGTTTCATTGTTTTCCATGGCTAGTATTCATTGTGTACATGGACCATTTCTTCTTTATCCTTTCATCTGTTGATGGACATTTTGGTTGCTTCACTGTCTTGTCTATTGTGAATAAGGCTGCAGTGCAGCTTTTGCAGCCCGGGTCTTCTTCATTCTGGTCTTCTCAGGTGAGAGGCCCATTGGTGCGCCTGCTGGATTGAATGGTACCTCAATTTTTCCTTTTAAACGCAGCTCCTTTCTGTTCTCATTATTGGCGGTTAACCCCTTTACCTCTCACCAGCAGCTAGAGGGTATATATTTCTCTAAAACCTCTTCAGCATTTATTGTTTGTAGAATTTTTGCCAATGGTCATTCGACTGGTTTGAGTTGAAAACATCTTGTAGATTAGATTGCAAGAATCTAATACTTCCTGAGGTGGAGCTTTTATCCATTTTCCTTTTTTTAAAAAGAGAGTGAGGAAAACTTACCTCTTCATACTATCTTCTTGAAAATTTTGCCTGTTTTGAATTTTTTTTTATCCATTCCCTACCTCAGCACAATTTTGAAGGCAGGTGTCCTTTACAGCCCTGAGTCCTTCTGAATGGTAAGTGACCATTAGCTGTGGGTTAAAAGCTGCTCTTGCGGGAATCGGCCAGAAGGCGGCAGCATTTCTCCTTTACCAAATCTGGTTACTAGGGCAACAGAGCCTTACTGGAAGTGGTGTTCTAGGTTTTAAATTAGAATGGAATGTGCGAGGAAAAAGCCCTTTAAGTTTAGGTCTCATTACTTCTTGTTCGTATTTTTAACTTAATTTTTATTTTTTATCACAGCAAACTTGATTACAATGTTTTGTTTGCTCTAGGTGTGCAAGATGTGGTTCTTTCACACATATACATATATCTATTCTTCTTCGGATCCTTTTCCCACCTAGCTTATGACACAATGTTGAGTAGTCTTCTCTTGGTATTGCGTAGGTCTTTGGTGATTCTATATTTCACATGTGTTTGTATCTCTCTGTTAACCTCAATATGGTAATGTATCCAATCCTCACACCTTTCCAGTTGGTGAAGCATAAGTTTTCTTAATGAATCTATGATAGTGTTTCTCTGTGGAAATATCTTTGTTTGTATCATTTTCTAGGTAACACCTATATGTGATATGATAGGATATGTGTCTTTTGCCTTCTCACTTACTCCAAGTTGCGTGATTACTTCTAGACTCATCTATGGTGCTGCAAATGGCATTGTTTCATTTTTTCACTAGCTCATATTCCATCTGTACAGGTAGCAGTTCTTCTTTGTCCACCCATCTGTCTGTGGACTTTTTGGTTACTTCCATATCTTGGCTATTGTAATACTAGGCAATGCAGATTTGCGTGCCTGTGTCCTTCCAATTCTGTCTTCTTAGTTTATAGGTCCAGGAATAGGTCTGCTGGATCATATGGTAGCTCAATGTTTACCTTTTTAAGGCACCTCTATTCTGTTCTCCTTAGTGGCTCTTTCCAGGTTAGGTCCCACTTAAAGTGGAGGGTATGTATTTCTTCCCAGCACCTTCAGCATTTATTCTTTGTACTTTTTGCTGATGGTTATTCTGAGTGGTGTGAGCTGATACCTCTTTGTGGTTGCATTTGCATGTGTCTCATAATGCGTTGAAATTGAGCTTTAAGACATGTCCTTTTTATTTTTCCAGCTGTGATTAGAGCTTATTTCTTCAAAGTGTTTTCTTAAAGTATGTGTCACCATTTGAAATATTTTGGCCATTTTCTCCCTCAAGACATTTTGAGGGCAGGTTTCATTTACAGCCCTGCAGTACTTGTTCATATGAAGTGACCACTAGCTCAGGCTTTAAACCTGCTTTTGCAGGTAACGGCCAGAGAGCGGCAGCCTTTCTACGTTCCCCTTGCTGGTACTACGGAAACAGACCTACCGGCCAGTGGTGTTCTTTGGTTATAAATTAGAGTGCAACGTGCCTGGGTAAACCCACAAATGTTGATGTCTCCTTGCTTTTGTTTGTTTTTAAATTTAATTTATATTTATTATTAGAGTAATATTCCATTGTGTACGTGGACCACTTCTTCTTGGTGCATTCCTCGGTTGATGGACATTTTCATTGCTTCCAAGTGCTGGCTATGGTTAATCTGGCTGGTGTACAGGTTTGCCAGCCTGTGACTTTTTGATTCTCATTTTCTCAGGTGATAGGCCAAGCAGTGGTTGTGATTGATTGGCCGGTAGCTCAATGTTTCCCTTTTCAAAGCACCTACATTGTGTTTTCTTTAGTGGCTCTTTACATGCCCCCCCTTACAACCGAGGGTACGCATTTCTCCACACTCCCTTCACCATTTATTTTTTGCAGCATTTTTCCTAATGGCCATTCTGACTGCTGTGAGCTGATAGGTTTTTGTAATATGGGTATGCATGTCATTAAACTTTTTAAAATTCATCATATTCCTATGCCTTTTTCTTAAAAGAAAAAACCGTGAGTACAATATAGCTCTTGAAATTGTCTTCTTCGAAGGTCGCCCTCTTCTGAAATTTTTGGTCGATTTTTGACCCCAGAAATTTTCTGGAGGGCAGGTGTCATTTACAGAACTGCAAGTTGGTGAAAATTTAGTGACCTTTTGCAGTGCGTTCAAAGCTGCTGTTGTGGGAAACGGCCACAAGGAGGTAGCATTTCTCCATTCCCCAATCTGGGTACTAGGGTAGCAGAGCCTTTCTGGAAGTCATTGTCCTAGGTTGTAAATTAGGATGGAATTTGCCAGGAGAAATCCCCATAAGTTTATGTCTCATTACTTCTTCTTGGTTTTTACATTTTTTTTAAAATCTGGGTAAAGTTTAGAATATTGTTTGTCCTAGGTGTACACAATCTGGTTCATTTGTACATTATGTATGTCTATTAATGTACAGATCCTCTTCCCATGTAAAATATTACAGTGTTCCGTCGACCTCCCTTGCTATATGTTCGGTCTTTTTGATACATGTATATAATATGTATTTGTATATGTATAGTGACACTAATCTTCATTTCTCAATTTCCCCCCTCCTTTCCTTTTCGATAGCATAGTTTGTTTTCTAAGCCTGTGAGGGTCTTTCTCTTTGGAAATATGTTCATCTGTGTCAGTTATTAGAAAATGCCATAAGTGATAATATAGGCTATAGGTCTTTTGCTTTCCGACCTACTTCACGTTTTGTGATTATCTCCAGGCTCATCTGTGGTGCCTCAAAGAGCAGTGCTTCCACGTTTTCCATGGCTAATATTCCAGTGTGTACATGGACCACTTCTTCTTGGTGCGTTCCTCTGTTGATGGACATTTTCGTTGCTTCCAAGTGTTGCCTATGGTAAATATTGCTGGAGTGCAGGATTGCCAGCCTGTGATTTTTGATGTTCATTTTCTCAGGTGATAGACCCAGCAGTGGGTTTGATTGATTGACTGGTATGGTAGCTCAACGTTGACCTTTTCAAGGCACCTCAATTGTGCTTTCATTAGTGGCTCTTACCACGTCCCCCTTCGAATCGAGGGTACGCATTTCTCCACAATCACGTCAGCAGTTATTGTTTGCAGCAATTTTGTTGATGGCCATTCTGACTGGTGTGAGCTGATAGGTTTCTGTAATTTGGGTTTACATGTCTGTAAAAATTCCTACAATTCATCATTTTTCCACGCCTTTTCCTTTTCTGTTAAAAGAAAAAAGAAAAAATGTGTGAGTATAATATACCTCTTCAAATTTTCTCTTTGGAAGGTGGCACTCTAGAATTGTTGGGTCGATTTTCGACCTCAGTATTTTTTGGAGGGCCGGTGTCATTTACAGACCTGCAATTGGTGAATATTTAGTGACCTTTTGCAGTGGGTTTAAAGCTGCTGTTGTGGGAAACGGCCACAAGGATGCAGCATTTCTCCATTCCCAAATCTGGGTACTAGGGCAGCAGGGCCATTCTGGAAGTTGTTTGCCTAGGTTTTAAATTTGGATGGAATGTGCCAGGAAAACCCCCCATAAGTTTATGTCTCCTTACTCCTAGTTCGTTGTTTTAATTTTTTCAATTGGGGTAATGGTGAGAATGTTGCTTGTCCAAGGTGTACACACTCTGGTTCATCTACATATTCTATATACCTATTTATGTAGAGATCCTCTTCCCGTGTAAATTATTACAGAGTGTTCCGTAATCCTTCCTTGCTATATGGTCGGTCTCTTTGATATATGTATATAATGTGTATTTGTATACATATGGTAATGCTAATCTTCATTTACCCATTCCCCCACCTTTCCTTTTAGATAAGCATAGTTTTTTTTAATAAGTCTGTGATTGACTTTGTCTGTGGAAATAAGTTCATTTGTGTCAGTTATTAGATAACTCCTATAAGTGATATCATAGGATATAGGACTTTTGCTTTCCGACTTACCTCGTGTTCTGTGATTATCTCCAAGATCATCTATGGTGCCTCAAAGAGCAGTGTTTCATTGTTTTCCATGGCTAGTATTCATTGTGTACATGGAGCACTTCTTCTTTATCCTTTCATCTGCTGATGGACATTTTGGTTGCTTCACTGTCTTGTCTATTGTGAATAAGGCTGCAGTGCAGCTTTTGCAGCCCGGGTCTTCTTCATTCTGGTCTTCTCAGGTGAGAGGCCCATTGGTGCGCCTGCTGGATTGAATGGTACCTCAATTTTTCCTTTTAAACGCAGCTCCTTTCTGTTCTCATTATTGGCGGTTAACCCCTTTACATCTCACCAGCAGCTAGAGGGTACATATTTCTCTAAAACCTCTTCAGCATTTATTGTTTGTAGACTTTTTGCCAATGGTAATTCGACTGGTTTGAGTTGAAAACATCTTGTAGATTAGATTGCAAGAATCTAATACTTCCTGAGGTGGAGCTTTTATCCATTTTCCTTTTTTTAAAAAGAGAGTGAGGAAAACTTACCTCTTCATACTATCTTCTTGAAAATTTTGCCTGTTTTGAATTTTTTTTTATCCATTCCCTACCTCTGCACAATTTTGAAAGCAGGTGTCCTTTACAGCCCTGAGTCCTTCTGAATGGTAAGTGACCATTAGCTGTGGGTTAAAAGCTGCTCTTGCGGGAATCGGCCAGAAGGCGGCAGCATTTCTCCTTTACCAAATCTGGTTACTAGGGCAACAGAGCCTTACTGGAAGTGGTGTTCTAGGTTTTAAATTAGAATGGAATGTGCGAGGAAAAAGCCCTTTAAGTTTATGTCTCATTACTTCTTGTTCGTATTTTTAACTTAATTTTTATTTTTTATCACAGCAAACTTGATTACAATGTTTTGTTTGCTCTAGGTGTGCAAGATGTGGTTCTTTCACACATATACATATATCTATTCTTCTTCGGATCCTTTTCCCACCTAGCTTATGACACAATGTTGAGTAGTCTTCTCTTGGTATTGCGTAGGTCTTTGGTGATTCTATATTTCACATGTGTTTGTATCTCTCTGTTAACCTCAATATGGTAATGTATCCAATCCTCACACCTTTCCAGTTGGTGAAGCATAAGTTTTCTTAATGAATCTATGATAGTGTTTCTCTGTGGAAATATCTTTGTATCATTTTCTAGGTAACACCTATATGTGATATGATAGGATATGTGTCTTTTGCCTTCTCACTTACTCCAAGTTGCGTGATTACTTCTAGACTCATCTATGGTGCTGCAAATGGCATTGTTTCATTTTTTCACTAGCTCATATTCCATCTGTACAGGTAGCAGTTCTTCTTTGTCCACCCATCTGTCTGTGGACTTTTTGGTTACTTCCATATCTTGGCTATTGTAATACTAGGCAATGCAGATTTGCGTGCCTGTGTCCTTCCAATTCTGTCTTCTTAGTTTATAGGTCCAGGAATAGGTCTGCTGGATCATATGGTAGCTCAATGTTTACCTTTTAAAGGCACCTCTATTCTGTTCTCCTTAGTGGCTCTTTCCAGGTTAGGTCCCACTTAAAGTGGAGGGTATGTATTTCTTCCCAGCACCTTCAGCATTTATTCTTTGTACTTTTTGCTGATGGTTATTCTGAGTGGTGTGAGCTGATACCTCTTTGTGGTTGCATTTGCATGTGTCTCATAATGCGTTGAAATTGAGCTTTAAGACATGTCCTTTTTATTTTTCCAGCTGTGATTAGAGCTTATTTCTTCAAAGTGTTTTCTTAAAGTATGTGTCACCATTGGAAATATTTTGGCCATTTTCTCCCTCAAGACATTTTGAGGGCAGGTTTCATTTACAGCCCTGCAGTACTTGTTCATATGAAGTGACCATTAGCTCAGGCTTTAAACCTGCTTTTGCAGGTAACGGCCAGAGAGCGGCAGCCTTTCTACGTTCCCCTTGCTGGCACTAGGGAAACAGACCTACCGGCCAGTGGTGTTCTTCGGTTATAAATTAGAGTGCAACGTGCCCGGGTAAACCCACAAATGTTGATGTCTCCTTGCTTTTGTTTGTTTTTAAATTTAATTTATATTTATTATTAGAGTAATATTCCATTGTGTACGTGGACCACTTCTTCTTGGTGCATTCCTCGGTTGATGGACATTTTCATTGCTTCCAAGTGCTGG
The DNA here is from genome assembly GCF_949987535.1 of Balaenoptera acutorostrata. Taxonomy (NCBI): domain Eukaryota; kingdom Metazoa; phylum Chordata; class Mammalia; order Artiodactyla; family Balaenopteridae; genus Balaenoptera; species Balaenoptera acutorostrata. Next base: position 15,003 of record NW_026645504.1, on the reverse strand, counting down.
CTATGGTTAATCTTGCTGGCGTACAGGTTTGCCAGCCTGTGACTTTTTGATTCTCATTTTCTCAGGTGATAGGCCAAGCAGTGGTTGTGATTGATTGGCCGGTAGCTCAATGTTTCCCTTTTCAAAGCACCTACATTGTGTTTTCTTTAGTGGCTCTTTACATGCCCCCCCTTACAACCGAGGGTACGCATTTCTCCACACTCCCTTCACCATTTATTTTTTGCAGCATTTTTCCTAATGGCCATTCTGACTGCTGTGAGCTGATAGGTTTTTGTAATATGGGTATGCATGTCATTAAACTTTTTAAAATTCATCATATTCCTATGCCTTTTTCTTAAAAGAAAAAACCGTGAGTACAATATAGCTCTTGAAATTGTCTTCTTCGAAGGTCGTCCTCTTCTGAAATTTTTGGTCGATTTTTGACCCCAGAAATTTTCTGGAGGGCAGGTGTCATTTACAGAACTGCAAGTTGGTGAAAATTTAGTGGCCTTTTGCAGTGCGTTCAAAGCTGCTGTTGTGGGAAACGGCCACAAGGAGGTAGCATTTCTCCATTCCCCAATCTGGGTACTAGGGCAGCAGAGCCTTTCTGGAAGTCATTGTCCTAGGTTGTAAATTAGGATGGAATTTGCCAGGAGAAATCCCCATAAGTTTATGTCTCATTACTTCTTCTTGGTTTTTACATTTTTTTTAAATCTGGGTAAAGTTTAGAATATTGTTTGTCCTAGGTGTACACAATCTGGTTCATTTGTACATTATGTATGTCTATTAATGTACAGATCCTCTTCCCATGTAAAATATTACAGTGTTCCGTCGACCTCCCTTGCTATATGTTCGGTCTTTTTGATACATGTATATAATATGTATTTGTATATGTATAGTGACACTAATCTTCATTTCTCAATTTCCCCCCTCCTTTCCTTTTCGATAGCATAGTTTGTTTTCTAAGCCTGTGAGGGTCTTTCTCTTTGGAAATATGTTCATCTGTGTCAGTTATTAGATAATGCCATAAGTGATAATATAGGCTATAGGTCTTTTGCTTTCCGACCTACTTCACGTTTTGTGATTATCTCCAGGCTCATCTGTGGTGCCTCAAAGAGCAGTGCTTCCACGTTTTCCATGGCTAATATTCCAGTGTGTACATGGACCACTTCTTCTTGGTGCGTTCCTCTGTTGATGGACATTTTCGTTGCTTCCAAGTGTTGCCTATGGTAAATATTGCTGGAGTGCAGGATTGCCAGCCTGTGATTTTTGATGTTCATTTTCTCAGGTGATAGACCCAGCAGTGGGTTTGATTGATTGACTGGTATGGTAGCTCAACGTTGACCTTTTCAAGGCACCTCAATTGTGCTTTCATTAGTGGCTCTTACCACGTCCCCCTTCGAATCGAGGGTACGCATTTCTCCACAATCACGTCAGCAGTTATTGTTTGCAGCAATTTTGTTGATGGCCATTCTGACTGGTGTGAGCTGATAGGTTTCTGTAATTTGGGTTTACATGTCTGTAAAAATTCCTACAATTCATCATTTTTCCACGCCTTTTCCTTTTCTGTTAAAAGAAAAAAGAAAAAATGTGTGAGTATAATATACCTCTTCAAATTTTCTCTTTGGAAGGTGGCACTCTAGAATTGTTGGGTCGATTTTCGACCTCAGTATTTTTTGGAGGGCCGGTGTCATTTACAGACCTGCAATTGGTGAATATTTAGTGACCTTTTGCAGTGGGTTTAAAGCTGCTGTTGTGGGAAACGGCCACAAGGATGCAGCATTTCTCCATTCCCAAATCTGGGTACTAGGGCAGCAGGGCCATTCTGGAAGTTGTTTGCCTAGGTTTTAAATTTGGATGGAATGTGCCAGGAAAACCCCCCATAAGTTTATGTCTCCTTACTCCTAGTTCGTTGTTTTAATTTTTTCAATTGGGGTAATGGTGAGAATGTTGCTTGTCCAAGGTGTACACACTCTGGTTCATCTACATATTCTATATACCTATTTATGTAGAGATCCTCTTCCCGTGTAAATTATTACAGAGTGTTCCGTAATCCTTCCTTGCTATATGGTCGGTCTCTTTGATATATGTATATAATGTGTATTTGTATACATATGGTAATGCTAATCTTCATTTACCCATTCCCCCACCTTTCCTTTTAGATAAGCATAGTTTTTTTTAATAAGTCTGTGATTGACTTTCTCTGTGGAAATAAGTTCATTTGTGTCAGTTATTAGATAAAGCCTATAAGTGATATCATAGGATATAGGACTTTTGCTTTCCGACTTACCTCGTGTTCTGTGATTATCTCCAAGATCATCTATGGTGCCTCAAAGAGCAGTGTTTCATTGTTTTCCATGGCTAGTATTCATTGTGTACATGGACCACTTCTTCTTTATCCTTTCATCTGCTGATGGACATTTTGGTTGCTTCACTGTCTTGTCTATTGTGAATAAGGCTGCAGTGCAGCTTTTGCAGCCCGGGTCTTCTTCATTCTGGTCTTCTCAGGTGAGAGGCCCATTGGTGCGCCTGCTGGATTGAATGGTACCTCAATTTTTCCTTTTAAACGCAGCTCCTTTCTGTTCTCATTATTGGCGGTTAACCCCTTTACATCTCACCAGCAGCTAGAGGGTACATATTTCTCTAAAACCTCTTCAGCATTTATTGTTTGTAGACTTTTTGCCAATGGTCATTCGACTGGTTTGAGTTGAAAACATTTTGTAGATTAGATTGCAAGAATCTAATACTTCCTGAGGTGGAGCTTTTATCCATTTTCCTTTTTTAAAAAAGAGAGTGAGGAAAACTTACCTCTTCATACTATCTTCTTGAAAATTTTGCCTGTTTTGAATTTTTTTTTATCCATTCCCTACCTCAGCACAATTTTGAAGGCAGGTGTCCTTTACAGCCCTGAGTCCTTCTGAATGGTAAGTGACCATTAGCTGTGGGTTAAAAGCTGCTCTTGCGGGAATCGGCCAGAAGGCGGCAGCATTTCTCCTTTACCAAATCTGGTTACTAGGGCAACAGAGCCTTACTGGAAGTGGTGTTCTAGGTTTTAAATTAGAATGGAATGTGCGAGGAAAAAGCCCTTTAAGTTTAGGTCTCATTACTTCTTGTTCGTATTTTTAACTTAATTTTTATTTTTTATCACAGCAAACTTGATTACAATGTTTTGTTTGCTCTAGGTGTGCAAGATGTGGTTCTTTCACACATATACATATATCTATTCTTCTTCGGATCCTTTTCCCACCTAGCTTATGACACAATGTTGAGTAGTCTTCTCTTGGTATTGCGTAGGTCTTTGGTGATTCTATATTTCACATGTGTTTGTATCTCTCTGTTAACCTCAATATGGTAATGTATCCAATCCTCACACCTTTCCAGTTGGTGAAGCATAAGTTTTCTTAATGAATCTATGATAGTGTTTCTCTGTGGAAATATCTTTGTTTGTATCATTTTCTAGGTAACACCTATATGTGATATGATAGGATATGTGTCTTTTGCCTTCTCACTTACTCCAAGTTGCGTGATTACTTCTAGACTCATCTATGGTGCTGCAAATGGCATTGTTTCATTTTTTCACTAGCTCATATTCCATCTGTACAGGTAGCAGTTCTTCTTTGTCCACCCATCTGTCTGTGGACTTTTTGGTTACTTCCATATCTTGGCTATTGTAATACTAGGCAATGCAGATTTGCGTGCCTGTGTCCTTCCAATTCTGTCTTCTTAGTTTATAGGTCCAGGAATAGGTCTGCTGGATCATATGGTAGCTCAATGTTTACCTTTTTAAGGCACCTCTATTCTGTTCTCCTTAGTGGCTCTTTCCAGGTTAGGTCCCACTTAAAGTGGAGGGTATGTATTTCTTCCCAGCACCTTCAGCATTTATTCTTTGTACTTTTTGCTGATGGTTATTCTGAGTGGTGTGAGCTGATACCTCTTTGTGGTTGCATTTGCATGTGTCTCATAATGCGTTGAAATTGAGCTTTAAGACATGTCCTTTTTATTTTTCCAGCTGTGATTAGAGCTTATTTCTTCAAAGTGTTTTCTTAAAGTATGTGTCACCATTTGAAATATTTTGGCCATTTTCTCCCTCAAGACATTTTGAGGGCAGGTTTCATTTACAGCCCTGCAGTACTTGTTCATATGAAGTGACCACTAGCTCAGGCTTTAAACCTGCTTTTGCAGGTAACGGCCAGAGAGCGGCAGCCTTTCTACGTTCCCCTTGCTGGTACTACGGAAACAGACCTACCGGCCAGTGGTGTTCTTTGGTTATAAATTAGAGTGCAACGTGCCTGGGTAAACCCACAAATGTTGATGTCTCCTTGCTTTTGTTTGTTTTTAAATTTAATTTATATTTATTATTAGAGTAATATTCCATTGTGTACGTGGACCACTTCTTCTTGGTGCATTCCTCGGTTGATGGACATTTTCATTGCTTCCAAGTGCTGGCTATGGTTAATCTGGCTGGTGTACAGGTTTGCCAGCCTGTGACTTTTTGATTCTCATTTTCTCAGGTGATAGGCCAAGCAGTGGTTGTGATTGATTGGCCGGTAGCTCAATGTTTCCCTTTTCAAAGCACCTACATTGTGTTTTCTTTAGTGGCTCTTTACATGCCCCCCCTTACAACCGAGGGTACGCATTTCTCCACACTCCCTTCACCATTTATTTTTTGCAGCATTTTTCCTAATGGCCATTCTGACTGCTGTGAGCTGATAGGTTTTTGTAATATGGGTATGCATGTCATTAAACTTTTTAAAATTCATCATATTCCTATGCCTTTTTCTTAAAAGAAAAAACCGTGAGTACAATATAGCTCTTGAAATTGTCTTCTTCGAAGGTCGCCCTCTTCTGAAATTTTTGGTCGATTTTTGACCCCAGAAATTTTCTGGAGGGCAGGTGTCATTTACAGAACTGCAAGTTGGTGAAAATTTAGTGACCTTTTGCAGTGCGTTCAAAGCTGCTGTTGTGGGAAACGGCCACAAGGAGGTAGCATTTCTCCATTCCCCAATCTGGGTACTAGGGTAGCAGAGCCTTTCTGGAAGTCATTGTCCTAGGTTGTAAATTAGGATGGAATTTGCCAGGAGAAATCCCCATAAGTTTATGTCTCATTACTTCTTCTTGGTTTTTACATTTTTTTTAAAATCTGGGTAAAGTTTAGAATATTGTTTGTCCTAGGTGTACACAATCTGGTTCATTTGTACATTATGTATGTCTATTAATGTACAGATCCTCTTCCCATGTAAAATATTACAGTGTTCCGTCGACCTCCCTTGCTATATGTTCGGTCTTTTTGATACATGTATATAATATGTATTTGTATATGTATAGTGACACTAATCTTCATTTCTCAATTTCCCCCCTCCTTTCCTTTTCGATAGCATAGTTTGTTTTCTAAGCCTGTGAGGGTCTTTCTCTTTGGAAATATGTTCATCTGTGTCAGTTATTAGAAAATGCCATAAGTGATAATATAGGCTATAGGTCTTTTGCTTTCCGACCTACTTCACGTTTTGTGATTATCTCCAGGCTCATCTGTGGTGCCTCAAAGAGCAGTGCTTCCACGTTTTCCATGGCTAATATTCCAGTGTGTACATGGACCACTTCTTCTTGGTGCGTTCCTCTGTTGATGGACATTTTCGTTGCTTCCAAGTGTTGCCTATGGTAAATATTGCTGGAGTGCAGGATTGCCAGCCTGTGATTTTTGATGTTCATTTTCTCAGGTGATAGACCCAGCAGTGGGTTTGATTGATTGACTGGTATGGTAGCTCAACGTTGACCTTTTCAAGGCACCTCAATTGTGCTTTCATTAGTGGCTCTTACCACGTCCCCCTTCGAATCGAGGGTACGCATTTCTCCACAATCACGTCAGCAGTTATTGTTTGCAGCAATTTTGTTGATGGCCATTCTGACTGGTGTGAGCTGATAGGTTTCTGTAATTTGGGTTTACATGTCTGTAAAAATTCCTACAATTCATCATTTTTCCACGCCTTTTCCTTTTCTGTTAAAAGAAAAAAGAAAAAATGTGTGAGTATAATATACCTCTTCAAATTTTCTCTTTGGAAGGTGGCACTCTAGAATTGTTGGGTCGATTTTCGACCTCAGTATTTTTTGGAGGGCCGGTGTCATTTACAGACCTGCAATTGGTGAATATTTAGTGACCTTTTGCAGTGGGTTTAAAGCTGCTGTTGTGGGAAACGGCCACAAGGATGCAGCATTTCTCCATTCCCAAATCTGGGTACTAGGGCAGCAGGGCCATTCTGGAAGTTGTTTGCCTAGGTTTTAAATTTGGATGGAATGTGCCAGGAAAACCCCCCATAAGTTTATGTCTCCTTACTCCTAGTTCGTTGTTTTAATTTTTTCAATTGGGGTAATGGTGAGAATGTTGCTTGTCCAAGGTGTACACACTCTGGTTCATCTACATATTCTATATACCTATTTATGTAGAGATCCTCTTCCCGTGTAAATTATTACAGAGTGTTCCGTAATCCTTCCTTGCTATATGGTCGGTCTCTTTGATATATGTATATAATGTGTATTTGTATACATATGGTAATGCTAATCTTCATTTACCCATTCCCCCACCTTTCCTTTTAGATAAGCATAGTTTTTTTTAATAAGTCTGTGATTGACTTTGTCTGTGGAAATAAGTTCATTTGTGTCAGTTATTAGATAACTCCTATAAGTGATATCATAGGATATAGGACTTTTGCTTTCCGACTTACCTCGTGTTCTGTGATTATCTCCAAGATCATCTATGGTGCCTCAAAGAGCAGTGTTTCATTGTTTTCCATGGCTAGTATTCATTGTGTACATGGAGCACTTCTTCTTTATCCTTTCATCTGCTGATGGACATTTTGGTTGCTTCACTGTCTTGTCTATTGTGAATAAGGCTGCAGTGCAGCTTTTGCAGCCCGGGTCTTCTTCATTCTGGTCTTCTCAGGTGAGAGGCCCATTGGTGCGCCTGCTGGATTGAATGGTACCTCAATTTTTCCTTTTAAACGCAGCTCCTTTCTGTTCTCATTATTGGCGGTTAACCCCTTTACATCTCACCAGCAGCTAGAGGGTACATATTTCTCTAAAACCTCTTCAGCATTTATTGTTTGTAGACTTTTTGCCAATGGTAATTCGACTGGTTTGAGTTGAAAACATCTTGTAGATTAGATTGCAAGAATCTAATACTTCCTGAGGTGGAGCTTTTATCCATTTTCCTTTTTTTAAAAAGAGAGTGAGGAAAACTTACCTCTTCATACTATCTTCTTGAAAATTTTGCCTGTTTTGAATTTTTTTTTATCCATTCCCTACCTCTGCACAATTTTGAAAGCAGGTGTCCTTTACAGCCCTGAGTCCTTCTGAATGGTAAGTGACCATTAGCTGTGGGTTAAAAGCTGCTCTTGCGGGAATCGGCCAGAAGGCGGCAGCATTTCTCCTTTACCAAATCTGGTTACTAGGGCAACAGAGCCTTACTGGAAGTGGTGTTCTAGGTTTTAAATTAGAATGGAATGTGCGAGGAAAAAGCCCTTTAAGTTTATGTCTCATTACTTCTTGTTCGTATTTTTAACTTAATTTTTATTTTTTATCACAGCAAACTTGATTACAATGTTTTGTTTGCTCTAGGTGTGCAAGATGTGGTTCTTTCACACATATACATATATCTATTCTTCTTCGGATCCTTTTCCCACCTAGCTTATGACACAATGTTGAGTAGTCTTCTCTTGGTATTGCGTAGGTCTTTGGTGATTCTATATTTCACATGTGTTTGTATCTCTCTGTTAACCTCAATATGGTAATGTATCCAATCCTCACACCTTTCCAGTTGGTGAAGCATAAGTTTTCTTAATGAATCTATGATAGTGTTTCTCTGTGGAAATATCTTTGTATCATTTTCTAGGTAACACCTATATGTGATATGATAGGATATGTGTCTTTTGCCTTCTCACTTACTCCAAGTTGCGTGATTACTTCTAGACTCATCTATGGTGCTGCAAATGGCATTGTTTCATTTTTTCACTAGCTCATATTCCATCTGTACAGGTAGCAGTTCTTCTTTGTCCACCCATCTGTCTGTGGACTTTTTGGTTACTTCCATATCTTGGCTATTGTAATACTAGGCAATGCAGATTTGCGTGCCTGTGTCCTTCCAATTCTGTCTTCTTAGTTTATAGGTCCAGGAATAGGTCTGCTGGATCATATGGTAGCTCAATGTTTACCTTTTAAAGGCACCTCTATTCTGTTCTCCTTAGTGGCTCTTTCCAGGTTAGGTCCCACTTAAAGTGGAGGGTATGTATTTCTTCCCAGCACCTTCAGCATTTATTCTTTGTACTTTTTGCTGATGGTTATTCTGAGTGGTGTGAGCTGATACCTCTTTGTGGTTGCATTTGCATGTGTCTCATAATGCGTTGAAATTGAGCTTTAAGACATGTCCTTTTTATTTTTCCAGCTGTGATTAGAGCTTATTTCTTCAAAGTGTTTTCTTAAAGTATGTGTCACCATTGGAAATATTTTGGCCATTTTCTCCCTCAAGACATTTTGAGGGCAGGTTTCATTTACAGCCCTGCAGTACTTGTTCATATGAAGTGACCATTAGCTCAGGCTTTAAACCTGCTTTTGCAGGTAACGGCCAGAGAGCGGCAGCCTTTCTACGTTCCCCTTGCTGGCACTAGGGAAACAGACCTACCGGCCAGTGGTGTTCTTCGGTTATAAATTAGAGTGCAACGTGCCCGGGTAAACCCACAAATGTTGATGTCTCCTTGCTTTTGTTTGTTTTTAAATTTAATTTATATTTATTATTAGAGTAATATTCCATTGTGTACGTGGACCACTTCTTCTTGGTGCATTCCTCGGTTGATGGACATTTTCATTGCTTCCAAGTGCTGGCTATGGTTAATCTTGCTGGCGTACAGGTTTGCCAGCCTGTGACTTTTTGATTCTCATTTTCTCAGGTGATAGGCCAAGCAGTGGTTGTGATTGATTGGCTGGTAGCTCAATGTTTCCCTTTTCAAAGCACCTACATTGTGTTTTCTTTAGTGGCTCTTTACATGCCCCCCCTTACAACCGAGGGTACGCATTTCTCCACACTCCCTTCACCATTTATTTTTTGCAGCATTTTTCCTAATGGCCATTCTGACTGCTGTGAGCTGATAGGTTTTTGTAATATGGGTATGCATGTCATTAAACTTTTTAAAATTCATCATATTCCTATGCCTTTTTCTTAAAAGAAAAAACCGTGAGTACAATATAGCTCTTGAAATTGTCTTCTTCGAAGGTCGTCCTCTTCTGAAATTTTTGGTCGATTTTTGACCCCAGAAATTTTCTGGAGGGCAGGTGTCATTTACAGAACTGCAAGTTGGTGAAAATTTAGTGGCCTTTTGCAGTGCGTTCAAAGCTGCTGTTGTGGGAAACGGCCACAAGGAGGTAGCATTTCTCCATTCCCCAATCTGGGTACTAGGGCAGCAGAGCCTTTCTGGAAGTCATTGTCCTAGGTTGTAAATTAGGATGGAATTTGCCAGGAGAAATCCCCATAAGTTTATGTCTCATTACTTCTTCTTGGTTTTTACATTTTTTTTAAATCTGGGTAAAGTTTAGAATATTGTTTGTCCTAGGTGTACACAATCTGGTTCATTTGTACATTATGTATGTCTATTAATGTACAGATCCTCTTCCCATGTAAAATATTACAGTGTTCCGTCGACCTCCCTTGCTATATGTTCGGTCTTTTTGATACATGTATATAATATGTATTTGTATATGTATAGTGACACTAATCTTCATTTCTCAATTTCCCCCCTCCTTTCCTTTTCGATAGCATAGTTTGTTTTCTAAGCCTGTGAGGGTCTTTCTCTTTGGAAATATGTTCATCTGTGTCAGTTATTAGATAATGCCATAAGTGATAATATAGGCTATAGGTCTTTTGCTTTCCGACCTACTTCACGTTTTGTGATTATCTCCAGGCTCATCTGTGGTGCCTCAAAGAGCAGTGCTTCCACGTTTTCCATGGCTAATATTCCAGTGTGTACATGGACCACTTCTTCTTGGTGCGTTCCTCTGTTGATGGACATTTTCGTTGCTTCCAAGTGTTGCCTATGGTAAATATTGCTGGAGTGCAGGATTGCCAGCCTGTGATTTTTGATGTTCATTTTCTCAGGTGATAGACCCAGCAGTGGGTTTGATTGATTGACTGGTATGGTAGCTCAACGTTGACCTTTTCAAGGCACCTCAATTGTGCTTTCATTAGTGGCTCTTACCACGTCCCCCTTCGAATCGAGGGTACGCATTTCTCCACAATCACGTCAGCAGTTATTGTTTGCAGCAATTTTGTTGATGGCCATTCTGACTGGTGTGAGCTGATAGGTTTCTGTAATTTGGGTTTACATGTCTGTAAAAATTCCTACAATTCATCATTTTTCCACGCCTTTTCCTTTTCTGTTAAAAGAAAAAAGAAAAAATGTGTGAGTATAATATACCTCTTCAAATTTTCTCTTTGGAAGGTGGCACTCTAGAATTGTTGGGTCGATTTTCGACCTCAGTATTTTTTGGAGGGCCGGTGTCATTTACAGACCTGCAATTGGTGAATATTTAGTGACCTTTTGCAGTGGGTTTAAAGCTGCTGTTGTGGGAAACGGCCACAAGGATGCAGCATTTCTCCATTCCCAAATCTGGGTACTAGGGCAGCAGGGCCATTCTGGAAGTTGTTTGCCTAGGTTTTAAATTTGGATGGAATGTGCCAGGAAAACCCCCCATAAGTTTATGTCTCCTTACTCCTAGTTCGTTGTTTTAATTTTTTCAATTGGGGTAATGGTGAGAATGTTGCTTGTCCAAGGTGTACACACTCTGGTTCATCTACATATTCTATATACCTATTTATGTAGAGATCCTCTTCCCGTGTAAATTATTACAGAGTGTTCCGTAATCCTTCCTTGCTATATGGTCGGTCTCTTTGATATATGTATATAATGTGTATTTGTATACATATGGTAATGCTAATCTTCATTTACCCATTCCCCCACCTTTCCTTTTAGATAAGCATAGTTTTTTTTAATAAGTCTGTGATTGACTTTCTCTGTGGAAATAAGTTCATTTGTGTCAGTTATTAGATAAAGCCTATAAGTGATATCATAGGATATAGGACTTTTGCTTTCCGACTTACCTCGTGTTCTGTGATTATCTCCAAGATCATCTATGGTGCCTCAAAGAGCAGTGTTTCATTGTTTTCCATGGCTAGTATTCATTGTGTACATGGACCACTTCTTCTTTATCCTTTCATCTGCTGATGGACATTTTGGTTGCTTCACTGTCTTGTCTATTGTGAATAAGGCTGCAGTGCAGCTTTTGCAGCCCGGGTCTTCTTCATTCTGGTCTTCTCAGGTGAGAGGCCCATTGGTGCGCCTGCTGGATTGAATGGTACCTCAATTTTTCCTTTTAAACGCAGCTCCTTTCTGTTCTCATTATTGGCGGTTAACCCCTTTACATCTCACCAGCAGCTAGAGGGTACATATTTCTCTAAAACCTCTTCAGCATTTATTGTTTGTAGACTTTTTGCCAATGGTCATTCGACTGGTTTGAGTTGAAAACATTTTGTAGATTAGATTGCAAGAATCTAATACTTCCTGAGGTGGAGCTTTTATCCATTTTCCTTTTTTAAAAAAGAGAGTGAGGAAAACTTACCTCTTCATACTATCTTCTTGAAAATTTTGCCTGTTTTGAATTTTTTTTTATCCATTCCCTACCTCAGCACAATTTTGAAGGCAGGTGTCCTTTACAGCCCTGAGTCCTTCTGAATGGTAAGTGACCATTAGCTGTGGGTTAAAAGCTGCTCTTGCGGGAATCGGCCAGAAGGCGGCAGCATTTCTCCTTTACCAAATCTGGTTACTAGGGCAACAGAGCCTTACTGGAAGTGGTGTTCTAGGTTTTAAATTAGAATGGAATGTGCGAGGAAAAAGCCCTTTAAGTTTAGGTCTCATTACTTCTTGTTCGTATTTTTAACTTAATTTTTATTTTTTATCACAGCAAACTTGATTACAATGTTTTGTTTGCTCTAGGTGTGCAAGATGTGGTTCTTTCACACATATACATATATCTATTCTTCTTCGGATCCTTTTCCCACGTAGCTTATGACACAATGTTGAGTAGTCTTCTCTTGGTATTGCGTAGGTCTTTGGTGATTCTATATTTCACATGTGTTTGTATCTCTCTGTTAACCTCAGTATGGTAATGTATCCAATCCTCACACCTTTCCAGTTGGTGAAGCATAAGTTTTCTTAATGAATCTATGATAGTGTTTCTCTGTGGAAATATCTTTGTTTGTATCATTTTCTAGGTAACACCTATATGTGATATGATAGGATATGTGTCTTTTGCCTTCTCACTTACTCCAAGTTGCGTGATTACTTCTAGACTCATCTATGGTGCTGCAAATGGCATTGTTTCATTTTTTCACTAGCTCATATTCCATCTGTACAGGTAGCAGTTCTTCTTTGTCCACCCATCTGTCTGTGGACTTTTTGGTTACTTCCATATCTTGGCTATTGTAATACTAGGCAATGCAGATTTGCGTGCCTGTGTGCTTCCAATTCTGTCTTCTTAGTTTATAGGTCCAGGAATAGGTCTGCTGGATCATATGGTAGCTCAATGTTTACCTTTTAAAGGCACCTCTATTCTGTTCTCCTTAGTGGCTCTTTCCAGGTTAGGTCCCACTTAAAGTGGAGGGTATGTATTTCTTCCCAGCACCTTCAGCATTTATTCTTTGTACTTTTTGCTGATGGTTATTCTGAGTGGTGTGAGCTGATACCTCTTTGTGGTTGCATTTGCATGTGTCTCATAATGCGTTGAAATTGAGCTTTAAGACATGTCCTTTTTATTTTTCCAGCTGTGATTAGAGCTTATTTCTTCAAAGTGTTTTCTTAAAGTATGTGTCACCATTTGAAATATTTTGGCCATTTTCTCCCTCAAGACATTTTGAGGGCAGGTTTCATTTACAGCCCTGCAGTACTTGTTCATATGAAGTGACCATTAGCTCAGGCTTTAAACCTGCTTTTGCAGGTAACGGCCAGAGAGCGGCAGCCTTTCTACGTTCCCCTTGCTGGCACTAGGGAAACAGACCTACCGGCCAGTGGTGTTCTTCGGTTATAAATTAGAGTGCAACGTGCCCGGGTAAACCCACAAATGTTGATGTCTCCTTGCTTTTGTTTGTTTTTAAATTTAATTTATATTTATTATTAGAGTAATATTCCATTGTGTACGTGGACCACTTCTTCTTGGTGCATTCCTCGGTTGATGGACATTTTCATTGCTTCCAAGTGCTGGCTATGGTTAATCTTGCTGGCGTACAGGTTTGCCAGCCTGTGACTTTTTGATTCTCATTTTCTCAGGTGATAGGCCAAGCAGTGGTTGTGATTGATTGGCTGGTAGCTCAATGTTTCCCTTTTCAAAGCACCTACATTGTGTTTTCTTTAGTGGCTCTTTACATGCCCCCCCTTACAACCGAGGGTACGCATTTCTCCACACTCCCTTCACCATTTATTTTTTGCAGCATTTTTCCTAATGGCCATTCTGACTGCTGTGAGCTGATAGGTTTTTGTAATATGGGTATGCATGTCATTAAACTTTTTAAAATTCATCATATTCCTATGCCATTTTCTTAAAAGAAAAAACCGTGAGTACAATATAGCTCTTGAAATTGTCTTCTTCGAAGGTCGTCCTCTTCTGAAATTTTTGGTCGATTTTTGACCCCAGAAATTTTCTGGAGGGCAGGTGTCATTTACAGAACTGCAAGTTGGTGAAAATTTAGTGGCCTTTTGCAGTGCGTTCAAAGCTGCTGTTGTGGGAAACGGCCACAAGGAGGTAGCATTTCTCCATTCCCCAATCTGGGTACTAGGGCAGCAGAGCCTTTCTGGAAGTCATTGTCCTAGGTTGTAAATTAGGATGGAATTTGCCAGGAGAAATCCCCATAAGTTTATGTCTCATTACTTCTTCTTGGTTTTTACATTTTTTTTAAATCTGGGTAAAGTTTAGAATATTGTTTGTCCTAGGTGTACACAATCTGGTTCATTTGTACATTATGTATGTCTATTAATGTACAGATCCTCTTCCCATGTAAAATATTACAGTGTTCCGTCGACCTCCCTTGCTATATGTTCGGTCTTTTTGATACATGTATATAATATGTATTTGTATATGTATAGTGACACTAATCTTCATTTCTCAATTTCCCCCCTCCTTTCCTTTTCGATAGCATAGTTTGTTTTCTAAGCCTGTGAGGGTCTTTCTCTTTGGAAATATGTTCATCTGTGTCAGTTATTAGATAATGCCATAAGTGATAATATAGGCTATAGGTCTTTTGCTTTCCGACCTACTTCACGTTTTGTGATTATCTCCAGGCTCATCTGTGGTGCCTCAAAGAGCAGTGCTTCCACGTTTTCCATGGCTAATATTCCAGTGTGTACATGGACCACTTCTTCTTGGTGCGTTCCTCTGTTGATGGACATTTTCGTTGCTTCCAAGTGTTGCCTATGGTAAATATTGCTGGAGTGCAGGATTGCCAGCCTGTGATTTTTGATGTTCATTTTCTCAGGTGATAGACCCAGCAGTGGGTTTGATTGATTGACTGGTATGGTAGCTCAACGTTGACCTTTTCAAGGCACCTCAATTGTGCTTTCATTAGTGGCTCTTACCACGTCCCCCTTCGAATCGAGGGTACGCATTTCTCCACAATCACGTCAGCAGTTATTGTTTGCAGCAATTTTGTTGATGGCCATTCTGACTGGTGTGAGCTGATAGGTTTCTGTAATTTGGGTTTACATGTCTGTAAAAATTCCTACAATTCATCATTTTTCCACGCCTTTTCCTTTTCTGTTAAAAGAAAATAGAAAAAATGTGTGAGTATAATATACCTCTTCAAATTTTCTCTTTGGAAGGTGGCACTCTAGAATTGTTGGGTCGATTTTCGACCTCAGTATTTTTTGGAGGGCCGGTGTCATTTACAGACCTGCAATTGGTGAATATTTAGTGACCTTTTGCAGTGGGTTTAAAGCTGCT